>NW_006799027.1:138921-148389 GCF_000442215.2 Lipotes vexillifer | reverse complement strand
CCCGTGTCCCCTGCATCGGCAGGCAGACTCTCAACCACTGCGCCACCAGGGAAGCCCAAGAAATGTACTTTTGAAAAGATACAAATTCCATGTCAGGAGACTGAGATTCAAAAAAAAAAAAGAGAGAGAAAGGGGGGGCTATTAGCAGAGAAGAAAAAGCGCAATTAGTTTAGGAGGAAAGGTTTCATTTTTGTTCAAAGACAATGATTTATGTTTAACATAACGTAACAAGTAGGTTGTCTGCAGCTGGCGGTGGACGGTGCCCCACGTTTCCCCAGCTACTTCCTGGGAAAATGGATTGCATAGGGTTGGTGCACTGTAAGTACAGGTGAATTATAGTGTGGATAACTTGGCTTTCATTAGGGCCCAGGAGTGAATGAGATGGGTAACTCTGCCTTTTTAGTTCAAAACCGAATCTCTTAGCACCATGAGCCCCACTATAGCACTTATTTGAAAACCAATCAGAATCAACCTCATAGCTGCCGTTTATTCCGTGAGCTAGAATTCCCCGTGTTGCCGCCGGCCAATAATCTCACCAGTTTATTCTATGTGCCTAGCACGTAGCATTCAGTGCTAAACCTACAGATAGGGAAATGTACATCCATCACTGATCCATCATTGTGGATGATGGTCCATTATATAAAATTCCCATTTAGATTTTCCGTGTAAAAGTGGGAGGTAAGTGGTGATGCAAAAGTAATTTGCAAGGGAATATTCCTCTATTCAGAATTGTTCAGGCAGATCAGAATTTCTCTGCTTTTGCAAGAAAAAGATTTGTTATGCTCTTTGATTCATCTTATCATTAGATAAATCCTCTCTTCTTTCTTTCTTACTTCAAAATGGCCCCAATCCCCACTTTCACCCTGATCTGTTTTAAGTCATAGACTATTAACCTAACAGAGTAACATTTGAAATGCATCTGTAATGTATGAAGGAAGCATTCAGAAATATAAATATTCTAAATAAAAGTGTCAAGCTTCTAGTAAAAATAAGATAGATTTATTTTTCTTTTGTATATCTGTAGCATAATTTGTTTCCCCCATTAAAAGTCTTGTGCGGAATACCAATATTCATGGGTTTTCCCCTAGCAGAAAACATTAGCCTAATTCCTCCACTTAAAATGATTTAACTTCCCAGCAGATGTCCTAAACAGGCTTGGGGTATGTTCAGAGGCTCTCAGCAAATTAGCTATAGTCATGTCCTAGGATGAGCAGACCCTTTGAATGCCTAAAGCAGATGATTTAAGAGAAAGAACAGAAGCAGACCAGCCCTAGAATAATAATTTTGAAAACCATCTCCAAGCATTTGTGATACAACAAAATCTTGATTTAAGGAATGGCTTATTATTTCACAGATGCAGATATGCCAAAGGTCACACCATGTCTCTAAAAAAAACTGCATGCAGCAAAGGCTGAATAAAATACACTTTGGCCATGAGGAGTATGTTAATGCCATTTCTCAGACTCCATTCAAAAGAGGTTCCACTATTTATTCTTATTCAATAGTAGGGCCTGGTGCCCTGGGCCTCCATTCACACGCTAGAAGGAATACGTGTCCTCCCATGACTTTTAAGTTGTCAGGGGACGACTATACTATATAATAAAAAAGCTATTGAGAGGGACTTCCCTGGTGGCGCAGTGGTTGAGAATCCGCCTGACAGTGCAGGGGACACGGGTTCGATCCCTCGTCCAGGAAGATCCCACATGCTGTGGAGCAACTAAGCCCGTGCGCCACGACTACTGAGCCTGCGCTCTAGAGCCTGCACACTGCAACTACTGAGCCCACGTGCCACAACTACTGAAGCCCCGTGCCTAGAGCTCGTGCTCCGCAAGGAGAGAAGCCACCGCAAAGAGAAGCCCGCGCACCGCAGCGAAGAGTAGCCCCCGCTCGCAGCAACTAGAGAAAGCCTGTGCGCAGCAATGAAGACCCGATGCAGACAAAAAAAAAAAAGCTATTGAGAGAAGCCAAGCATATCTATAAACTAAGTTCTGTGCTGAAATCAAATAAAACTTATAATGGTACTTTGGGGTGCATACTTCATTATTACACATCACAGTAATTAAGAATAAAATCGGTGAGTCTATGCAAATGAATTTAATCAGTCGTACTTCTATACAGTCCTATCAGTAGGAATGAGGTTTGGCTGCTAGTGACAGAGAATCCAGAATAAGAGAGGTATAAAAATGATTGACATTTATTTCTCTCATTCCGGCTGGAAGGTGTAACTCTCCTTTCAGACACCACACTGAAGGTCCCTGCAGGGCTGGGATGGTCATTTCGAAGCTTCTGAAATCAATCCATATCCTTTAGAGGAGGATTTGATCCCAGGGCAGGACTCACTGAGCAGGGTGATCAACTGTCCTGGTTTGCTGGAACCGGCCTGTTTTAGCAACAAAAATCCCGCTTCCTGGGAAAACCCCAGACGGGGACCTGTTATCACAGGTCGCTGGAGGCCTTTCCCCAGCAAAGGCAGAAAACAAGTCTGGCCGAGGGACTTCACCAAAGTTCCACCCGCCTTGGGGAGTTGCCCCCTGACCTGCCCTGGCCCAGGCTTGGTGACAGCTCTGGTCAACAAGGCCAGGCCCTGCAGCCCATCCTGTCTCCTGCGTCACCTGCCCCAATTCCACAGATGCTTGTCAAACACTCCTTCAAATTCAGGCAACGTCCAGCTCCACCTCACACAGCACCTGGTTCCTAAGGATTCTGGTTCACCAGGGACAGGATTTGCCATATGTTAAGCCCAGTTTTCTCTTCCTCCCTCTTCCATGGGAACTTAGGTCACCATTAACTGAAGAGGAGAAAAATGCCCCGAGTCCTCAACATCCATAGTATTTGTAAAATATTGTGGATGAACATGAAGTGATTTAGAAAGAGGTTCACAATACATTAAGTGAAAAAAACGAGTTCCATGGAACCATGTGAACAGTATGATCCTAGTCTATAAAAACATATGAATATTGACTTCTTTAATTGATATTGGTAGGAAAACAAGGCTGGAAAAATATGCACCAAAATGTGAACAGTTATTACCTCCAAGTGGTGGAACTGGGGCAAAGAAGCTGTGATGGAGAAGAGAAGACCTATTCAAAAGTTATTATGAAGGCAGGATGTGAGGACTTGGCGGTAGATTTGATGCAGAGGGTAAGGAAGGAGCGCAGCAGACGATGACAGTCAGCCTGGATGCATGGGGAGAGGCAGTGCAGCTGAGAAAAACAAGGAAGTCAGAGGGAGGGAGAACACGGCGTCCCTTTGAGACGCGACGTTAGCAGCCAAGATTCCCAACGGATCATCAGCAACACGGAACTAGCGCTCAGGGGATGGAGAGGGCTAGAAAGTCATCCACGCGCAAGAGTTGAAGCCCTGGTGGGGGCGGGGGGGGATGCGGAGAGGCATGAAAAACAAAAGAAGAAAGTCAAAGGCAGAAGGCTGAGAAACACCCACACTCACACTCGAGGGGAAGAGGAAGAGAAGACAGAAATTAGGTGACAGGTAGGATAGGAGCATGGAAAAGCTGGGGAAGCCAGGGTAAAACAAGTAAAGGGAAGACAGAGAGGGAAGGGAAGAAAGTTCCACCTCAGCTGGGGCTGTCGGGCTGGCCTCTCAGTCTCTGGGCTGGGCAGAGTTTACAGCTGATTTCTGTGGGGTCTTCCTGGTTCTTTATAGATGCCTCTTGTACTGGGGATCTTTGACCTGCAGTAAAGACAAGCCTGGAACATTCCTTTCCTTTAACCTTTCCTCTAACTTCACAGAGGTAAGAAACCAGAGTAAGGGGGCAGGTGGACCAAAGCACAGATTGGAGAAAAACTAAGAAGTCAGCTACAAATAATCAGCCACAGCAGCTATGAGAGAGATGCAGCTGTAACCTTGAATGAAGAAAGTTTTGGCTATTACTCTAAATTAGACATCTTAATTGCTGATTAGAAGACCTTTCATTACCTGAAGGTGGCCATAAAATTCGTGGTCATCCAGGAGCAAGACACCAATTAGCTCCACAGAGCAAAGGGAGACAAAAATACAATTGCTTAATAATTACACCCTGGAACCGCACTTGCTCAACCGAACGGTTACACGGCACGGAGCTACTGGGACCACCGCCTTTCCCTTAGACAGCAAGCAGCATGTTGAACAGAACGTTTTCTGTTGTCTGGGAATTGCAGCTAAACACTGAAGTTGAAAATAGCAGTGCTAGGTGCCCCTGTTCTAAAGAGAGCTGACCCCAGTGGCAGCCAGGTGTTTCTCGGGGGCTGCTTGACTCTCCTACCACCAGCCCACCAGCTGTTTCCAGTGTGGTGCAAAACAACTCCTGTACTTGGAACCGGGAGTTACTGGCTTCGTGAAGAGCACTGGACTATCTTCTCTCTCTTCTCCGCTATTCGTTTTCTCTTGCTTTGTAACAGATCGCCACAAACATAGTGGCTTAAAAACACAGAAGTTCATGAGCTCTGTAGGTCAGAAGCCCAGGTACGATTCTCTGTTCAGGGTCTCACAGGCTGAAATCTAGGTGTCCAGCTGGCTGTGATCTCACCTGATGCTCTGGGTTCTCTTAGCTCACCTGGCTGTGGCAGAACTCAGCTCCTTGCAGTTGTAGGACTGAGGTCCCTGTTTCCTTACTAAGTGTCAGCGAAGGCTGCTCCGAGAGGCCACACACCTGCCTCACTGTGTGGCCCCCACCATCTTCAAAGCCAGCAGCAGAGCCCCCATGTCCAGTCCCTTTCACATTTCAAGTCTGTTTCTAAGAAGAGCCCAGTCCCATCTAAGAACTCCCCTGATTAGGTCAGGCCCACCTCAATATTCTCCCTTTCTTAAAGGCAACTCTGCTTTAGAACATGACCTCATCATGGGGGTAAAGCAGCATATTCACAGTGCTGGGCATGATGCATGATGTACCCCCAGGGGCAGGGATCTTGGGGCTGTCCTACATGTAGTTCTGCCTCCAAAAAGCCAAGCCTGGGTGGGTTCCCAAAGGCTCATTTGTGAAGGATAAGTGTGAATGCCAGAAGAGTTACTGGGTGCTGTTCCTCAGTTGGACGACCTCTGCCACAGCAGACTTGCTGAGCTGCTTTACTGCCTTTCAGAGGGAGACTGCAGGATGACCAGGGGGTGGCAGTAGTGAGGTTTGCCCCCCCACCCTTTGGCATGGCCAGGAGGTGTGAGCCACCTGAGGTCACTGCAGAATGCTGTGGGTTTTGAGCAGGCTTCCTCCGACAGCATCCAGGAGCCCTGCTGGCCACGGGTGTGCAGAGGGAGAAAGGGCTGTGGGTGCTGGCGGAGGACATGGGGCCGCAGGAGCGTTCCATGTCAGGCAGCTGCTTGGGAGGGCAGCGCATGGCCCTCCCCAGGACCCCCACAGCCAGTCCCTACCCAAGCCCCGCCATGTCTCCACACGGGGCTGTCAAAAGCCAGGAGAGAATAGCCACAGCCACCACTAAATAAAAACCGGTTCCCTTTTCTCTAAGCCTACCTCCCCCTCCATCTCAGCTACCCGTGCAAGAAGCAGAAGGTGAGAGAAAAAACCCAGCCAGCACCCCTCCTCTCCTTGGGCCCCTCTGCCTGCATGGCTCTTAGGGGAAGGGAAGGAGTGACATGAGCCCTAAAGTGGATAACATACCATGTTTTCATCTGGCCGGACTGCATTTTTTTGGATACCTAACAATCCCTGAGAAGCTATGGGTTCTATCACTAAGAGAAGGGGATGGAGATTTGGCAAAGCATGTTGGAAGGTCATGTTTGGAGAAGAAAAATAAAACCACTTCATGCATGTTCCTCACCAAGTTCATGGCATTTAATAACCAGTTACACTTATGAACACTGGGAACTCTCAGCTTTCAGGAGTGGACATACTCAGCTCCAGTGACCTTGGAGCATGGGGAGAAATTCAGAGAGTGGCCTGATCACCAGAGCCCAGCTTTGGACACTAATAGCCTGGGAATCTCAGGAGCGTGTGCATACATGAGGGTGAGAGTGTGTGTTCACACGTGAGTGAGGAGTGCGTGTGTATGGAGAGTGAGAGAGAGGGTATGCACATGAGTGTGTGTGTGTCTGAGGCCCCACGCGGGGGAGTGTGTGTGTCTGGGGTGACGGTACAAAAAGGCACAGGGCCCCAGGTGGAAGAGGAAAGAGATGGAATAAGATGGGCTGTAGCGGGCAACGTACCATGAGCTCTAACCCGAAAGAAAAAGAAGCCTTTGAAAAAAGGGAGGTGATAAAGCCAAGATTACTGCAACAAGGATGCTCATTTACGGACTGGTGTCTCAATCCAGGGAGAAGACCCGACGTGATGTATTGTTGCTGAGTTTCCAGAGCTGCTGACTTGTTTCGCTCCCGAGCCATTTGTCTCTCTGTTAGTTTAATCATTTCCACAGCTGTTGTATAATATAACCAGGGATGTACCACTGAGCCAATTTCTCCCAGCCAGGCCTGCTTCCACGGAAACTAATGGGAAGAGACAGCACCAGGGTCGCCCCCGCAAACCTGCCAGAGCTGGAGAATTGGGTCACAGTGAGCTCGCCGCCCAAGGGAACAGCAGACAGGATGCCGTCTCCACCAAATGTGTCCTTTGTTTTTCCCTTTCATAGAGCATGGCTTCTATTTCCATCATCTTATGTCTCCCTGAAAGCATTTTACGATAACGATTATCTCTTGTCCTCTGTTTTCCCAATTGGATGACTTAAACACCATCTCTGAAAGGCAGCTGTTTCCAGAATACTGCACCGTTTATTGAGTTCACAAGAATTCTGACTGTCGGAGGCGCTGACCTTTACAGAGAATCCCAGAGAATCGCTTTCGTTCCAATTTGCTGGCTTACAAAGGAAGCAGTTTCTCCCGGGGTGTCCCTTCATCCAGGAACAAGAGCGAGCAAAGTGTCACAGACTTAGAGCGGGAAGTCACCATCCGTGCCCAACCTCCCATCTTACTCCTGAGGAAACCGAGACCTAGAGAGGTTAAGTTCCTCGTGAACTAGTCACCAGGAGCAGAGCTGCGGTTGACTGTTAGCAATCCTGACTCCCAGCCCCAGGCTCTGGTGCCCGCTCCCTGAGGCCTCCTAGATGTTGGCCTTCTTGATATTGAAATACAGTACATTTCCCCAGATGTTGGCCCTGCAAAACTTCCTTATTCTTAAGCAAAATGATTCCTAGATTTTCTTTATGTAATTTAGAACTAGGATTTATTAAGCTCCAGGGAGCCAAGTCCTGGGCTGTTTTGTGCACATTGACACGTTAAGAGAGGTATTTTCGCAGAAGCTGTGAAATGTAGGATATTAGTGAATGGTGTTAAAAAAAAAAAAAAAATCCATGGCAGAGATCATTTTCCCCCTCCATACAACCACAGAAACTAGCCTGGTCGATATTTGCAGTTCACTAAAGAAATAAGGGCTTAAAGAAGTACCCTCATCTACTGAATTAGGTGGCTGGCGAGTGAATTTGGTGTAGTGTGTAAACGTGTGTGCTGGGGGTTTTGCTATGAAAAGCTAAGTCAGAATGAACTTGGGGGGTCACACAGGTGATGGAATGAAAAGCAGGGTTGCAGGAGGAGGCTGGAAGAGTCTAGGAACAGAGGCAATGGACTGTCCATGTGTCCCACTTCATCTAGCTGATTCTCCCATCGAGAAGGCAGGTCACAGACTGTGAGGTCGGCGAAAGGTTTGTCTTGCTCTAACCATAACACGTGCCTACCTGCTACTGTTGCCTTTTTCTCTCTCTCACTTTGCCAAAATAGCTTACCCCAGGCTGCCCCTGAAAGAAGCTCAGTGCTAATCTTCTTTCCCTGGAATTAAGGGGGTTTCTCTACCTTCCAACTCTTGTGTGTATGGGTGAGTTTGGCGAGTCTGGGGGTAAATTGCTGCTTCATCATCCTGCCCCAGATTTGTCCTTGCCCTCGAAGTGAGACGGAATAAACATCCAGAGAGACCCAGTCCACCCCCGAGGAGGCCAGGGAAGGAGAGAGAGTCCTGGGTGTACCGTTGTTGGGTATTTAAAGAAACCACAACGCCAAAGACTAAGGAACACTGACAGGGCCAAATGACAGCAGACGGAAGCAGAGACCCTCCAGGAAGTGTTTTAAGTGAATCTGAGAAATCAAGGTGTTCTAATTAAACACATGGTCTGAGAGACGTGGAAAACACGTGGCAGAGAATTACTGAAGTGAAGAATAAGGTTCAATCCTAGTGTTAAGTGAGACTTCTGAATTCCACAATCCAGAAAAGTGTCTTCAGTCATGTTCTAAATTTTGCAAAATTACATTCAAGGGTACAGGGAGGCCAGGGCTCTCTCTGAGGAGGGCGATGGGGCCGTGGGGCAAGTGACTGGAGCAGGAAGACGCGGGGTGAGGCCACACAGGCAAGTGTGGGGTCAGGGGCCGCCTTTATTTAAAATACTGATGTTTTGTTCATTATGGAATTGTTCAATAATGTTAATTTTAAAAAATATATTATTAAGATAGTGTTTATCTTGATTGTTGAGCTATTTTGCACTCCCTTAATTTAGTTACAAATGAGTGTCTCACCTCACTCCAGTGTCATCCCTGGTAAGGGGCCTAATGCATACAAGTGACAGAAAAGTCACCATCTATTATGAGTTGAATTGTGTCCCCCCCAAAAGATGTTGAGTCCTAACCCCTGGTACCTCAGAATGTGGCCTTATTTGGAAATAGTGTCATTAGAGATGTAATTGGTTAGGATGAGATTGTGGACCCCTGATCCAATATGACTGATATCCTTATGAAAATGGGAAATTTAGACACAGACACACAACGAAGAATAGCACATGAAGGCAGAGATCAGGGTGGTTCATCCACACGGGCAAAGATTGCCAGCAAACAGGCAGAAGCTAGGAGAGAGGCCTGGAGCAGACTCTCCCTACGATTCTGAGAAGGAAACAACACTGCTGACACCCTGATCTTAGACTTCTGGTCTCCAGAACTGTGAGATGATAAATTTCTGTTGCTTAAGCCACCCAGTTTGTGGTACTTTGTTATGACAGCCCTAGCAGACTAATACACTATCCTTCATCTTAAGGAGGGACAGCACCCCCATATCAGTTGGTCAGAAGGGTCCTATTTCAACCTTGTAACCAGGAAAGCCAGATCATTGCTCGGCCCAAAGATGTAAATATCAAGTCAAATCCCGAGGCTGTGGGGTAGGGGTGGGAAGTTGGCTCGTTGTAGGTAGGATGAGGCAGAGTTGGAACGAGGGCTGTGATCACTGTCAGGGCACAGCAATCCTATAAAGATGCCAGAGCCAGGGAGGTCAGAGGAAAGACACCCTCTGAGGGCTGGTGCGTGGTCAAAGCGAGGGGAGGTGTGGGGCAGGGAAGGCGCACTGTGTGTCCCCTCAGACAACAGCTGCTTCATCTTGGGAGAGCCTTTACCCATCTGGGAAGAGCATCAGTGAGCTCTGCCTGCATCTGACCTCAAGGCTTAACAGAGCGCCTACTGTGTGCTCAGAGCAGTACCAGTTTCTGTGTCAGAAAG
>NW_006799027.1:126189-138832 GCF_000442215.2 Lipotes vexillifer | reverse complement strand
AAAGAGTGTGTGTCAGAATGAGGGATCCTATCACAATGTAAGAACACTATCAGCCCAAGCTCACTCTGATCACTGCATGACAGGCTGATACATTGGGGGATGAGTTGCTGGGGCAAGGAATAGCAACTTTAATTGGAAAGCTAGCAGACCCAGCAGACTAGAGTCTCAAAAAACCATCATCCCTCAGTCCCAATTCAGGCTCCTTTTATACAGAGGAAGGGCAGGGGGAGGAGCCCACTCTGGTGCCAACCAATGGCTGAGTGGGACTGCTAACGGTCACTTGCTTGGGGGAGGGGCCACTGTGATGCGGACCAATGGCTGAGCTAACACTCTCTGGCTAACAGCTATGCGCCTGCCCCGCTCCTATTACAAGAAAAGGGAGAGATATGAAGAATGCAACTTCCTCGATCTTCTCTTAAGGTTGGTCTTTATGAGAAGCTTGAAAAGAAAGAAACAGTGAGGGAGGGAGTAAGAGAAATGAAGAGAAGAGAAGCAAGGATGAAGAGCTGAAGGTCAATGTCTTTATCCCCAGCATCTTATCTGACTTGGTCTAAAGAGGAGCCAACTCTGGTCCACTGTGGATCTCTTATTTGCCCTGGTCTCCTTTGTGAAAGCCCGACACTCATGGGCCAGGGCTGTTGTGGGAGAGGTCTGTTCCCTTGCCGAGCATGGCTTTTATCTTTTTTGCACTTTCTGGGCTCCAGCTGCTGGTATGAAAAGAGGAAGAGCATCATTCTCTGCCCTGGGACAGGAGGCCTGACCATCTCCTCTCTGGTGTCTCCTAAGGGACCTAGACTGGTCAGCTCTGGTCATTGACCCTGTGCACGTGTGACATTATCCATCACATGTTAAAGTTAATCCCTTAGAGTCACTTCTTTTGCTTATACAGAACATTCTTCTCATCATTTTAAGGTTCCTCTTTAATGGTTTGAAATCCGTTGCCTTTGGCTACAATTTGAGCTTTACAACACAGATTATTCGCTTGCTGTCTTGCTCCCCTTCTAGGTCCCAGTGTGTGTGTGACTGGTAGCCTTTGCCTCGTAATGCCTCGTAATGCCTTGTTGTCATTGTGTCCTGCCCGTCATTTATTTTAGAGGGAAATGGAAGAGATGAGACAGGCAGAAATTCAGGGAGGAAAAAATCAGAGGCCAGACTTTGGCTCCAGCTGAAAGCACATCGTCCAGTCCAGCTTCTACCTGAGGTCAGTGCTGGGACACGAGGAGTTGTCACAATTAACAGAGCTGCCCCTTGTTCCTCGTGGGGCCTTGATCCTTGGGCCTGTACGTCATCAGTCAGAACCTGGGCTAAGTGACAAAATAAACCACCAACACCAAGTGTAATGGAAGCTATTGTTTAGATGAAAATAGATTAACTTTTCAGAAAACTTTAAAATATTTCTAAGACAGTGTTTCTCAAATTGAGATCCATGGATCACTGGCATCAGAACCTCCTGGGATACTTATTAAAAATGTACATTTCTGCCCACCAGATCAATTGAACTGACATCTCCAGAGATGGGAATTTTAAGCAGGCTCCCCAGACGATCTCTGTGCATCTTCAGGTTTGAGGTCTGGAACCTTAAGTAGCGCATGATAATATGGCGAGGTGTTTTCCTGCCGTGAGTGCAAGAACTTCAGTGGGTCCTTCACCGTTTCTCAGTGGGCTTCCCTTCCTCCCAGCTCCACTTTTCGATGACTGACTTAAATGGCTTCTCTGCTGACTGCCTCCAAGTCTTCCTAACCCAGGGGCCAGATCTGACCACTTCAGATATTCTAGAATAGAGCCCAGCATTCATGGGATTATTTGGGTGGCATAATTACCTTGAGCCCCTCAGAGTTAAAAGGCTTCACACATAGAGACAGAGACTTATTCAGTGCCTGAGAAGTTAAACTTAGTTGAAGAACACTGCTTTGTAAAACCAAGAGGATCATTTTGGATGATCTCAAGATACCCCACCAACTCCAACCACAACTAAGGATCAGTTAACTTGAGAAAGACATTAACCTTTTTCCTTTAAACAGCATAGCTTTGGGAGTCTTTGTCACAGGCACTTAACCATTACCCTAACAGACTCAGATTTTCAGACTCAGGCACCTTACATAGATTTTTACTTCATCTTTATAAAAGCATGTTGAGGTAAGTATTGTTCTATTTTTTTATTTTTTAATTCTATTTTACTCTCACTGAGGCTGAGAGACAGTTTGTACCTTGTCCATAAAGGTAGGAAATGGTGGAGCTGGGACTGTAACTTGAATTCAGTTCTGTGTTCCTTCAAGACCCTGGACTCTCTCCCCAACACTATACTCCCTCGCTAGTAAACAGCTAGTGTACAAATCACACGCAAAAACAGGTAAGCAGAGTTCCACTAGTTATCAGCCCATGGACTGCCATTTGTCCTTTCAAAATTCAGCCCAAAGCCCATTTCTTCTACAAAGGCTAAGCCCCTGCCCTTAATACTTGCAGGACTGATTGTAACCATTGATGGGTATTTAGCTTTCAGACTCATATATAGTGATCTTTACAGGGACTTGGAGTCTCCCTAAATGGACAGTAAATTCTTCCGGGGCAGGGCCGCCTTTGTACATCACCACCCGCGCATGCCGGGTCCCGTGCCTCACATGGACCGCTGCTCTCGGTGGATGTTACTCTCTCTATGCAGGTGGCAAACTGGCCACTGCTCTGTGACCCTGACAAACCCCAGGGGGGATGAGAGGCAATGGGGGGATTCAATCTTTTTGCATCTCAGGCTTCTCACTAATTCTGGGAACCTATCTCAGGGGAAGACCCATGTGGCCAAGCTAAAGAGTTCATGTGCCACAAGAATAGGACTGGGGTACACACTGCGCCATGCCGTAGGCTGAAGTAAGGCAACTCTGTGGATGTTCTGCCACCCCCTTGGCTCTGTTGCTGACAGACGTCTGCTTTGTTTTCCTCTGTGACATGTTTGCATTTCACTCTCAATGTGTGCCCAACACAGAATTTTCCATTCATAGCTGGGTTTGTTATTGGTCTGATGTAATTCCTTCTTTCTCAGATTTTCAAACTGTACTTTGTCGTGAGCTAAGTGGTGCCCAAGAGGGATCTAATAGTATGCAAATGCCCGAGAACTGCTCTCCCAGACCTCGAGTGACTGGGTTCTGCCACCTTGACAATCCCTCTCGCCACAGCACCTTCCAGTGACCAGCAAATATATACCCACTACCAAATGTAAAATAGATAGCTAGTGGGAAGCAGCCACATAGCACAGGGAGATCAGCTCTGTGCTTTGTGACCACCTAGAGGGGTGGGATGGGGAGGGTGGGAGAAGACGCAAGAGGGAGGGGATATGGGGATATATGTATGCATATGGCTGATTCACTTTGTTGTACAACAGAAACTTAGCACAGCATTGTGAAGCAATTATACTCCAATAAAGATGTTAAACAAAAAAAAAAATCCTGCCTCCTTCTCCATCTCAAAACCTATTTTGCCAGCCTCCTGTAAGTAAGGAACTGCTAGAAACCAGCTTCTTAGGTCACTGTTGGTTTTTCTCGTCACCAGTATTTCTAAACCAAAATAACTTGTCAATGAAAAATAAGTCAAAAACTTCAGAGCATTCCCTGATGTGACCACCTAGAGGGGTGGGATGGGGAGGGTGGGAGAAGACGCAAGAGGGAGGGGATATGGGGATATATGTATGCATATGGCTGATTCACTTTGTTGTACAACAGAAACTTAGCACAGCATTGTGAAGCAATTATACTCCAATAAAGATGTTAAACAAAAAAAAAAATCCTGCCTCCTTCTCCATCTCAAAACCTATTTTGCCAGCCTCCTGTAAGTAAGGAACTGCTAGAAACCAGCTTCTTAGGTCACTGTTGGTTTTTCTCGTCACCAGTATTTCTAAACCAAAATAACTTGTCAATGAAAAATAAGTCAAAAACTTCAGAGACATTCCCTGAATTAAAATTTCTCGACGGGCTTCCCTGGTGGCGCAGTGGCTGAGAGTCCGCCTGCCGATGCAGGGGACACGGGTTCGTGCCCCGGTCCGGGAAGATCCCACGTGCCGCGGAGCGGCTGGGCCCGCGAGCCATGGCCGCTGGGCCTGTGCGTCCGGAGCCTGTGCTCCGCAACGGGAGAGGCCACAACAGTGAGGCCCGTGTACTGCAAAAAACAAAAACACACACACACACACACACACACACACACACACACACAAATTTCTCATTACAGAGTGGTTTCTGACCCTTATTAATCTTTATACCTCTAGTGACTAGCCTGACATTTACTAGATGATCAAGAAATGTTTGTTAATCTAAAATGATTTGCATCATTCCCTGCATCAAAGCAAGACAGCTGCCACAAGTGGGAGCACACCGCCAGGGCTAGCCTCTGGGGACAGCGACTTACAAAACCACATATGGTCATCCCACCCCCTGCCCCCCCAGGAATCACCTGCCTCTCGCCCTTTACCGTGCTAAGAACAAATACTGCATGTTGTGGTTCAGGATGCTGAGAGGAAGTCAAATGCCTTTAAATAATTAAGGTGGATTAAATAACTGAAAGAAAAGATTTCGAGTGTCCTGTTATTTAGCTTTCTATTTAAATACTCGGCGACTACCTGTTCCTCTGCAAGCCATGAATCATGCAGTGAATGAGTGATTTAAGGTGACTACTAGATTATGCCCAGGAGGGCCTGTCAATATGGCTTGCTATCAACTGCCACTTCATATCAAGGCTAATGGAATGAAATGTAATATGAAATTTGGGTTTGGAGAAAAATAAAACAGTACTTGTCCATTGATTAAATTGGCCTGAAAGTCTGACATAGTCATCGACCAAATGTTGTATTTCTGAATGAGTCATGTGCTTTTAAGAGGCTGCCAGTAAAATACGGCTTGCGTTTCAGACTGATCCCTGAAAGCTTCTGTTCCCTATGTTAACTCCTGTGATCCTCACCTCCAAACGTGCCCAGTCAGGACTGCAGGCCTTGATTAATCCTCTCCATCCCAGGCTGAGGACCCTGGCCTTACACTGCAGACCAGAGAGGGCCCTGGGGATAAGCTGGTCCGAAGCTGACATTTCACAGAACGGGACACCTTTCTGCTACACCATCTGTATCCGTTCCCTGTTGCTGTTGTAACAAATTACCACAAACTTAGTGATTTCAAAGAACACAGTTTTATTATCTTACAGTTTTGGAGGTCAGGAGTCTAAAATAGGCCCACAGCACTGGGTTCCTTCTGGACGTTCCAGGGGAGAATTCCTTTCCTCTCCCTTTCCAGCTTCCAGAAGCTGCCTGAATCCACATCCTTTGGCTCGTCTGCCTCGTTCATCTTTAAAGCCAACAGCATAGCATCTTCTCTCCCCTCTGACCTCCTGCCTCCCTCGTATAAAGAGCCTTGTGGTTACATGGGGCCCACCCAGATAATCCAGGACAACCTCCCAATCTCAATACCCTCAACTTGGTCACATCTGCAAAGTTCCTTTTGCTGTATAAGGTAATATACGCCCAGGTCCCAGGGTTTAGATTGTAGACATCTCAGGGGGATGTTATTCAGCCTACTATGTTGTCAAAAGAGAAAATGTTGTAAACAAACCACTGAAAATATTTTTGTCCATTGACATAATCTCATCAGTCTCCAGTGAGTGTGGTGGTGAAAGCACAGAGCATGGGCACAGGGATTACTCAGGTTCCGTCTGACCATGCTCTGCCATTCACAAGCTCTGTAAGCTCGGACCAAATGATTCATGAATTGTCATGTTGCTTAAACAGCAAAACCTTGAAGGAAGTGGCAGGAAATGAGACAGGAGAGACAGGGTGAGCAAATTGAAATATCATGCTAAGGAATTCCGTGCCCAAATGTGAGTTTCTCCTCTGCCCTGTGTATCCCTGCGTCATGGGTACCTGGGATAGCACTGCCATGATAAATAATTGATGAATGAAAGAATAGTCTTCAATTTCATGAACCTATACTGTGGTGGCTGTTATGGAAATGCTTTGTGCATCTCTGTCTTGCCCACTAGATTCTAAGCTCCTTGAGCAAGGGGGCCAAATCTTGTTCTATTTTACATGCTCACAACCCCTAATGCCTAACAGGTACATGCTTAGATGAACCTTGTAGGTAAGAACCTACTATACCCATGCTCACACGCACTTAATAGACCGCTAATAGATTTTAAATTAAATGCTCTCTCTGTTCCCACAGATAATTGTAAATGTGAAAGAGACCATCTATTTAGTAGCATATTTATAAACTTTCTCACCTTGTCTCTTTAGGAAATCTTTTTAGAAATAGATCCACTCGTTTTAAATATAAAATGAAAACAGACTCGAGAAATCTTAAAAATGCTGTCGACTACAGCTGACATCAGGTCCTGCCCATGGCCCCTCCATATTCTCTCCAGTGTGTGCCAGCCCTGTGGCTCCCAAACGCAAGCTCCCTCCACTCCATGCTCAGGGCTTTCTCTGGCCTCCAGGTGGCTGGGGCTGTGCAGATGTGCCGGGGAGTTCATGCTTCCTGCAGCGGTCCTCAGCCAATGACTGACGGTCCATAGTCATTGTAGGATGGAGCCTCCGTGGCCCATAGCGGCATTCTCCTCGATAACACATTTTTGTTGGCTTCCTTTGTCTCAATTCCCCACTCCCTTACCAGTGCCTTCTGGAATCACCACCCAAGTAAACTCCCTGCATCAAATCTTTGTCTCGGGGTCTGCTTCTGTGGCCACAAGTCAAGGCCTACCCATGGCCACGAGCAGCTGGACGAGGCAGAGAACGAATTCTCCACCAGGGCCTCTGGAGGGAGCCCAGCCCTGCCCACACTTTGGTTTAAGCTCTGTGAAGCAGACATTGGACTTCTAAGCCTCCAGAACTGTGAGGATTCATTTCTGTTGTTTAAAGCCACCAAATCTATGGTCATTTGTTATGGCAGCCCCAGGAAAGGAATGCACTTTTACACAGAATTAGTCATTCCTTTAAGGAAAACTGAAGCATCTTAAGTACTTACCTCTTTTAGACACAGGGTTTAATTTCTCTGTTTTGAAATGGAATCTTACATGTTCAGAAGTAGGTACTTGAAGCAGATAATATTATTCTCCTGTACAAAATACTCCAGTGGTTTGCATCCACCTTAGACTAAAATCCTATCTCAAAGGGCCACGTGGTTCCTGCCAGCCTCCCCACCTCTTCTTGTCCACACTCTCCAGACACATGGACCTTCCTTCAGATCCTGTTCAAGCCTTAGAGCTGCTACACCAGCCGTCTTCAGCTGGAACCCTCTCTCCCTGCTGACTTCACAGTTAACCCCTCCTCTCCCTTCAGAGCTCAAACACCAGCTCCTGAGAGCAGCCTCCCTGGTTGCCTCTCTGAAGTCACCATCAGATCACCCTGTTCTGATTCTCTGCAGAGCACAGTTCAGCGTCTTCTGCTTCTCCTATGTGATCACTCTTTGCTTAATGCTTTCCCACCCTAGATTGTAGGGTCCATTGCAAGAACCTTGTCTGTCTGCTTCACTGAGCTTTTCCCCAATATTAGACTAGGCTCCAGCATAGAGTCAGGGTTCAACAAATATTTGTGAGTGGGTGAATAAAAGAATACACAAATTCTGGTGGAGATGTGACTTAGTGGCTTTTAATATTTCCTCTTCAATAAGGATTGCAAACCCAGATATGCCTGCAGTAGAGATGCATGGCATGCCTCAGTAAGAGAATGCATGGCTGGTCCACAGGGCTCAGACCCTGACAATTCCGCCACAGGGAACTGGGGCCAAGTGTGGCCAGAATTAGCTGATTTTTTATTGAAAGAGACACACCCCAAATCCAGGTTTTCATATGAGGCCGTCAGCTTTTCAATATTGTCTCAAAATATTTTAAATACTGTTCAAGCCAACCAAGATATGTCTGCCAGTCAAATTCAGCCCAAGGATCCCATTTTGCTGTGTCTCCTCTTCAGCCTTCCTTAACTTCCAGGACAATAAGAGGTGGATATTGGATAAGTTGAACTGCTAGCTTATCAGAATTTGTTACATAAAGGGAAGAAAAGGAGAACAGCTTCAGGAACCCGCACACGTGTAGAATTCTACACGGGTCTTAATGGGAATATCCATGTTGACCCCATCCTAAAAAAAAAAAAAGAAAGAAAGAAAGAAAAAGAAAAAGTGAGAGCAGAAAGATCACAGCTTGGAGGAGGCCAGGCCTACAGTGAGACCCCAGCACCCAGAAAACACAGGCTTCTCGTTGTGCAGTGCTGCTGGTCAATGAAGCAGGGCCCGAGGGCAGCTGTGGGTACCAGAGCCCTAAATCCTCAACCGGTGATTTTTAAGGCAATAAACCCTGCCTAGACCTTGCTGCAGTGCACTCTCTCCGTGATCAGTGTGCACTACGTGTTTACTCTTTATAGATATATTTCGTTCAATCATGTGTTCTTCCCTTCTTCCTGGGATTTCTGATGACGAGTATTACTGATCCACCCCCAGAGGTGCCCAGCGTACTCTCAGAGTTTCAGACCCAGTATGTGGTTGCTTCTCTTTCACGTATAGACTCAAGGGGATGGAAATTTAGATCGGATGAAGCCCCTGACATCCCCCAGCTCAGGATGGAATGGTGAAAAACCCCAGGTTGGAGTCTCAGCTTTTCTGGTAACTATCTGGTGACCACGGGCAAGTCAGTGACCCTTTCTGGGCCTCAGTTTCCAAATCTGTAGAATAAGGGAGCTGGTGATGAGATGGCCTGCAGATCCCTCCGTGATGTGACAGTCTCGGCTTATATTATGGGGTATCACAGGTGATGCCACCTGCTCCTTCAGGTGTCACTTATGGACTTTAGTGATGCCCACCACACCTGTAAGAGTAGAAGCAGCAGGAAGTGCAAGGATCCAGGAAAGGAGGTAATAGGATGGGCTTCCTCCACCCTCTCACATGACCAGATCAGGCTGATGGAGAGCAGACCCTGACACCTATTTGTAGCAGGGCCTCAGAGCCACATGTGTCTCTTGGAAGGAAAAGAACCTTGTTCTGGACAATTCTGGGAAGGACACTGAGGAGGACTATTTTTGATTACAGACAAACTCCGAAATATATTTGCTTCTTAATCCTTTGAATAAATGATTCATGGAATGCATGCATTTTAAGGAGTTGAATGCTTTTTGGTTGCTTTCCTGGAACCCTCCATTTCTGAATAGTCTCTAAAGACCAGTAATAAATATACACAGCCATATAGCTAAGTGATTATAAGCATGACTTTATGTGTCTGTTACATTTGCTTTAGGAAGAGTCATTAATAAATAAACATTTTCCATAAACACGCCAGATAAAATGAAGGTAATGAGATTCCTTTTTAACAAGTCAATACTAAGAATAACAAATGAGACTTTTTAGGGGATTTTCCTGTAAGTTTCCTGAAAGACTCATAAATCTCTTCCTTCACCTCCTTTTATCCATGACTATATTCTCCTGACTAAAAACGTACCCTCCTACAATTAAAAATCCACAGTCAATTACACAGAGTTACAGGAAGATGGTGAGTGGAAAATAGCAGATAATCCTGGGAGTGAGTCTTCCTCACTTGCAAGTTCCCTTAATGCCCAAAATGATCCAAGGCTGCAACCCTATGTCTTTTCTCAGGGCAACTGGTGTGGAGGTGGGATCGGCAGCCAGGGATGAAGTGTTATTTCGGGAGAGTTAGAAGTGCTTCGTGCTGAAATGACTTCCCCCACCGACACTGGCTTCTGTGCCTGCAATCCCCACAGTGTCTGGCACATTCTAAGAACTCGAATGAATTACTTAAGTCTTAATTGGCCAAGGCACAGGGTCACATTTGTTTTGTCCAACAAAGTGTATGCAAAGGTCCAGGATGGAGAAGGGAATCCCACCAGGCTTCCATAGCTTGATGAACATACCCTCTAAATTTAAAGTGGTCATGGAAGAGGAGGGATTTAGAATCTACAGGCCTGATTGAATCCAAGCTCCACACTTACATACAAGTTATGTGACCTTGCACAAGATATTTAATATCCCTGAGCCTATATTTTATTCTCATCCATCAAATGGAATACTGGCTAAATCAAAGGATGGTTGAATAAAATATCATGTGTAAATTACCGAGCACAGCACTGAACACAGCCAGTGCTCAACATACGTTTAGGTTTTTCTCACAACTCACCCCTACACACTAACCCCTTGGCTCTGATTCCTTTTGTTTTAATTCAGATTCGTCAAGTAATCCAAGTAGGAAAATAGTGTTTAACAACCTACATGGAATTTTTTTCTCTTAATAAGTTCTTTGCATAGTGATTTATCAAAGTTTGTATTATTATTTGTTTTGGAACTTGGGGGTTAGAATCTAGAAAAATGAACCATCCTAAGCTACAAAGAATTTCTGTCTATAAAGAGTTTGGGGGTATGCATTCACCTTTTTAAAGACTGGCCCTTGTTTGGAAAAAACCTCTAAGTGTTCCTTTAATGTTATGGATCTAAAAGAATGTACTCTATTATTTTTCCTAGTACTCGGACATAACTATTGACATGAATACAGTTTTAACAATGAGAAGATAATTTGTTTGAAGAATTGAAACATTGCTAGAATTAATTAAACCAAAGCCATTTTAGAATTTCGTGCCTTTTCGTGGCGGGGGGCGGTACGTGGGGAATATCGAGGGAAGGGTGCCTGCAGTGTTTCTCAGCTCTGTGTAACTTCAGAGGGCAGTGTGCTCTGGAAATTGAGGAAAATCTAGGTTGAGAACGTTCTTCCTACCAGAAGAGAGTTCATGCTAAGCGCCTGGCCTGCGCTTTGCACAGCCCAATGTGGACTTGGTATCACCTGTCATAAAAGACGTTACTAATGAATAAATAATCCAGAATAGACTGATATCAAGCCATTACACCTATAAGAATGGGATGTCTCTATGGGAAGTGGATATTTCTCTTGTTAATTATTGATAAAAAAGGAGTAAATTCTGGGACAGGAACCAAGAGCTCGGGAGTAGATCTTAGACTGGGCTGCAGGCAAAATGTCTCTTCTCTCCCTGTGCCTCACGACAGCCGGCATCAACTGTCCTGGGGGCCATCCGTGGAAGAAGACCAGTTCTGGAGCCACGGCAGAGCTTGCACAGGTGGGGGCTGTGAAGAATCAGCACCCAGAGCAACAGCTAGCAGCAGTAGAGGTGCTGGTACCGTAGCTCTCAGAGAAGGTGCTGCCCGAGAACGCAAGGACCCGTGGAGAGCACACAGCAGCACATAGCATCAGGGGACCCGCTCTTGTCTTAGGAGGGTAAAGAGTCTTCATACATAAGCCGAGGCTCAAGCCAACATCATTTGGGTAATAGAGGTAATCTAAGCACAGGATATATTCACCTTGGGCTTGGATAGTTTGTTTACACATGAATCATTTTCCTAACCGTGCTCACATCAATTGATTTGATTGAGATAGTTTGCAAGCTGATTCTAAAGAGCATATCCTTCCATACCTAATCACCAACGGCTGGCATCCATATCAGCCCACCCAGTGAGCAAGCCTGGAGTTCTCGTGCTTGCTTTTACAAGACTTTTTTCCGCATTCTGCCTTTAACACAAAAAATATGAAAGGGAAGAATGTGTGGCGCCACAGTTATATTATTATGTTAGTTCAGTTATGATATTATTTACTCACCAGATACAAATTTATTTCTCCCTTATAAATACGGTCCTGAATTATGCTTTAGCAGCAGAACTGGTGCTGTGTTTTATTCATGGAAGAAGCTCCTGAGATCCCCCCAACCCTTGGCTCAGTTGGAAAGCAGGACACCTCTGTGCGGCTGTTCACCCTTTGTTTGATCACATTTCCAGACAGAGCCCCAGCAAAACGAGGCAGAAAGAAAATCACTGGGGGCATATCTAATGCATAAGATAAACATAAGCTACTGGAAAGACGCGTAGGATCAGTAACAAGGAGAGGAAAAAAAAGAACACAGAGCCCAGTTGGAACAGGGGAAGGAATCACTCACCAGTTAGCAGGGGGAATCACTGCACTTCACTCAGGCAGGTGCACTGGGCATGTTTGCCTATTAAATCATTACTGGGATTTAAAGAGCCTGTGTAAGGCAATGCCACAGATTGATTCGCATGCTATTTATAATTCCTTAACAATGTTTGATGTTTTGCAGTCAGAAAAATAGATCATGGGAATGGTTCACTGAAAAAAAAACAAGTGACATATTTATTTAGTTCTCTCTGCTGAATAAAGTGGTACAACCACCTTTTGTATTTTCTCCAACGCCATAAAAATGTGTTTTTGTTATGCATAACACTACGTAACACATTGTGCTGAGAGGATTCCTGCTTTCCCCTGGCGAGAGTAGAGGAAACAGCCTGAGGATGGAAATCGAGCCTCAGGCCTCGCACAAACTATGCTCAGGGGCCCCATCCAAGACTCCGAGGGGAAGACAGGCGTCGTGACCCTAAGAGTCTTCAGACTCGCCCTTACCAGAGGTCTGGAGACCAGGAAAGAGGTGCTCAAATTGCTCTTAAACCCTGTTTCTGGAGAGCTCTGCCTGGGCCCCTTCACGAGGCTTTCTTGAGAAAGGAATCGAGGACGATGGAGGTGAAGTTCATATGTGACCCTGAACCCCCGCCCCGGGAGCTGCAAGCTGACCACTGACTCTGTCTCAAGTTCCCTTGGAGCCCCAGCAGGA
>NW_006799027.1:120791-126149 GCF_000442215.2 Lipotes vexillifer | reverse complement strand
CAGGAATTCCTGTCCTTTACCGGAGGTTCACCTGGGATAGGAGTGGCTGAAATTTTACAAAGCACCTTCCTTTTCTTACCCCAGGTCTGCAGAGCTTGCAGATAGGTAGTAGCTATTGTTTTCCCATCGCTTCTGGAGAGAGTTGAAGAATCTTCTAGAGGCAAAGGATCCCCAGCTTGAGGAAAGGTATGGACATCTGCCAGCCAGAAGCAGGATTCTGGGAAAGTGTGTGCTCTGAGTCACCCAGGACCATCACTGGCTCTTTCTGTTCGCTTCCTTGGGCCTCCCTGCTGCATTTGACGCTGGGGACCTTCCTCAGCCGAGCGATACCTCAGTGCTGGGTGAACCCAAGGGGATAAGAAGGAACCTCTGCCCTCAAGAAGCTCACAAATGACAGCATAAATGGTAAGGGTGCTGCGACCGGTTTCACTGGCCAGGGTAGGGAAATAAAGACGGAACTCCAAACCAGGAAGAGGGGCTAGGAAATCAGAACTCCTCCAGGACAGGGGCAGTGTACTAATGTGTACGATAGTGCCCCGGGCATAACATGCCCGTAATATTTGTTACACTGAACTGACCTGGAGCCTTCCCTCTGCCCAAACACTCCCTCTTTCCACCAGCACTGCCCACCCCCTCTCCATACACTCCCTCCCACAGTGCCCCCAAGAATATGAAAGGCATGATTTGAGAAAACATTGCTGGAATGTGGGTTCAGATTCTGTAGGTTTTAAGTTCTGTCTCGACCACCACCTGCCCTTATAAACTCAGACAAGTGATTTCTCTTTTCTGGGTCTCTTTCCTCACCCACAAAATGACAGGACTGTTCTAGGATCTCCAATGTTGTTTTCATATAAAAGAAATCATTGCAGGACTGCTAAGAAGACAAGAGGCCATGAGTATAAACACGGTTTATTAATCACTATCCAAGCGTCAGGCGTTTCTATGGACACGGAGTCCATAACACAACAGAAGAGAAGCAAGGACAGTCAGTCCTCCTTCAAGCATCCTGCCAGGTGTTCTACATTCAAGGACCTCTCGTCAATTGTATTTGAGCTCCATGATATATTTTTTTAAGTTCTTAGGTAAGTTCTGCCCACCATTTGCATACCCGTGTATAGTTGTGTATTTTGCATTAGGCCCTTGGCAGTATTTTTTCCCATGTACTCTCATGCAGGAAATCGTGTTGCTAGGGCCTCACCAACCGCTGCCTTAGAGGAGAGGCTACCTGTGGGAGATTACAGATATGACTAAGAATCACCAGAAGTGGCCAGGCTGAGAGCCCTGGTTCTGATTTCATACTGCTGAACAAATCTGCACGTCTGCCCATTTTTTCAGATAAAAAGAGACAATGATCAAAGACTAAACGCTACAGAAATGCTTCCCACGTCAAGCCTTTTAAGAAGCAGCTCTTATTTTATGACCTATAATGGTTATTTTTCCCCCTCATGGTTCATTCTGAGATATAATTTGTGTTGCTATCGTAAATCTATCTTCTCTTCTGCATGCTAGTCGGTTATCGCAGGTGTGGTGAAACGCTACCCACCTCCTATCCAGAGCCTCGATGAATTCTCTCCTAGTTCAGAGTTGCCCGTTGACGGTCCAAGCAGAAAGCGAATAGCTAAAAGTCCACATTTAGGAGCTAGGCTTCCAGAGTTTTAATCCTGATTGACCATTTTAATTTTAGAACATATTTGTCAATATGATTTCAAGTATTTCATCTCCTCCATTCCCCTTTCCACTGTTCCTGGGTCTCTGTTTACACAGATGTTATTTCTATACTGTTTCAACTTCCTATAGCTTAGCTAGCCTCTTAATCTCTCTTTTTATCCCTTCCTGGTGCTTTTAGGAGAGCTTTTTGAGTCCATCTTTCCTCTTACTTATTGTTCAGCTATATCAGTTTTGCTATTCAACCATCCACTAAATCCCTTATTTCAACAATTATATCTTCAAAGTCAGTATTTCAAATTGCTTCTTCTTTATAACTGCTTGTTCAGTGCATCTCCTGGTGATGTCAATTGTGCTTATTTTACATTCTCGGTCTGTTTCACGTGTAATTCTGCGTTCTCTGGGCGAGTCCTGCCCACCGGTTTTCTGTCTTCTATTTAGCCTGTATTCTTCACATCCCTAACCATTTCCCTTGTAACTATCTTTTATCCTCTTAGGACTAACAATTTCCTCAGCTAGTAATGTCTACTGAGAGGAGATGAAAACCTCGGATCTAGTTTCTGTCCCATTGGGAAGAGGCTCAGGTCAACCTGCAACCTAACCTTGCAACTTTGGGCTGGCTTTCTTGCCTCATGATAGGTCAGAGACCTGCTAGAATTGTAATCTGTATTTTTTACTAAAAAAATCTGTAATTTTCTTTTACTTTTGAAATAATTATAGATTCACAGGAAGTTCCATAGACAGTATAGAGAGGTCCTGTGTACCTTTCACCAGTTTTGCCCACTGGTTATATCTTAGGTAACTAGAGAACAATATCAAAAGAAAAACAAACAAAAAAAACCCAGCAGGAAATGGACATAGGTGTACAGGGTTTGTATCCTTCTGTGTCATTTTATCATGTGTACATTCATGCAATCACCACCACAATCAGGATACAGAACGAATGTGTCATCTTCTGTCTCTGTGATAATGGCCTTGCCCTTGGGGATGGTGTAGAAATTTCCAGACCTGTCAACCTCCGGTAGTCGACTACTGACCTCCCATCCCCACTGAGCTCCTGAGCTGCCCTAGGGTAACCTAACCTTGCAGCTTTAGGCTGGCTTTCTTGCCTCAAGATAGCAATGGGCTTGACAGGAATCCCTCTTGAGAAGAAAAGAGGGTACAACTAGGAATTTGTTCTCATTCCCTCTCCCTTTCTTAGCCCATGACCCTCTCCTACTCCAGGCCGCCATTCACCCAGCTACTATTCTCCCCACACGAGGGCTCAGCTACCATTTGTCTTTCCAAGTTTCTCAATGGCTTGATCACTTGCCCCTGTGCCAAGAACCCTTGGATACATATGAAGTCTCTCGCTTCGTTCATGTGAACGACGCAGGAATGGTCTTGAATTGTTGCTGAACCTCCTGGTAGGCTTCCTTGCCGCCAGTCTCTGGTCCCTCTCACCCCGCTTCTCACACTAGTTACCACCAGCTTAGCCATTCCGATGCATCACCTTAGCCGGGCACCTGCCCGTTAAAATTGTCTGGTGACACTTTGTTGTCTACATCATGAGCTACAGATTTTCAGCCTGTCATTTCCACAAACGGATTTCATCCTAATATCCCAGACTTTTATTTCTCCCTCTGAACCTTTTTCTCTCCATCCCCGCAAACCAAATTTCCCCTCCGTTGTGAATTTCCTCTTCAGGACTACCCTTTATTTCTATCTTTCACCCACATGCCACCCAGCCAAGTTCAGTAAATGTTTGCGTGAGTCTCCGCCACTGGGATGGTTCTTTCTGTCCCTTGAGTTCCTAAAACAAGGCTTCAAAGACCTTAACTGAGGACATATCATTGATTGCTCTCTAATATATTGAAATGTCCTCATCAGGTTATACATCCCTTGAGGGTAGGAGTGTCTGTCTTCTCATGTGCATCTATCTCCAATAGTCTTGAACATGATGTTGTGCCTACAGTTGATGGAGGCCTTCAACTAATTTCACAACTAATTTCACCATTCATATGCATACTTCCTCTGCATTATCTGGAAGCCTGGAGGACAGAGTTCAGCTCACCCATTTTCTTTCTTCTCTCTCAGCATCATGCCCAGCACCCAGATATTTGAAGCACTATCTAATTCTATCCTTAACATCAGAACAGCTTCAATTCTACAGCCAAATCTATGAATAGGTGCATGCCGTCTCTCTGGCATCTCATAATAAGAGCCCCAAATAGTAATAATTCATTTATTGTGCCCCGTGCTAAAAAAAAAAAATGCCTTCCTGGGAGGTGTATGTGTTTTAAAGAACATAGGCTAAGTGAAATGACCTTGACTTATCAAAATAAGAATCTAGAAAGCAAACAGGACTCATCACACATGGGACTAAGCTTGTAGTTGTTGCTCAGAAGTAGATAAGCTCTAGAACAAATCTAATTACTTGATATCTAACCTGCCAGTTTCAGTAGGTCACCCTTCATTACTTGGGAGCATGTTAAGTTTACAAGACAATTGGAAGTGCTAAAGTCCTGAATATCATGATTACTCACGAAATACTTTGGAAGTTTGCTCCTGAGCAAATGTATATTTTTCTCTTCATGGTCCCGATCCTTAAATTTCAAAGTAGAAATAGAACATCTATATGTGACTATAGGGGCCTCAAATGCCAAGACACTGAAGCAAGGATTTTACCTCAAAATCATATAGTACATGAAAGTTTAAAGTATTGTTACTCGAAAATCATAAGCACACAATTGCATCAATCATTTCTATCTTTGACCTGAGATGTTTAGCCTTGTCAAACATTTTTAAAAGTTGGGAAATTTTTATCAGTGTTATATAATGGGAAAGAATGAAACATTTGGAACTAAGGGGTCCAGGTTAAAATCTTGTTCTGATAATTTTCTAGCTGTATAACTTGGGACACATGCTTGAACTCTCATAGATCCATTTTCCTATTCTGTAAAATGTGAAAAATGATACCTATTTCACGGGATAGCTGTGAGAATTAAATCAGATAATAAGCGTGGAAGTGATTAAATAGAGCACTTTGTAAACTAGAAATCATTGCACCATCATCACTTTTCTTCATTTGAAAAGTCATAGTGCCAATGTATGCATGGCCCTAAATTAGGTATCTTAATAGATCAAGAAAGAGCCCATTAAAAAACATTGTATTTGGACATATTTTATAATTCACTGGACCACTATCTCTAATACTCAAGGACACTGGTTTTACATTAACTAATATAGTTCAAACATTCAAAGCACTTAGCTCCCAAGGATGCTGTCTAGAAATCTTGATATAGTCACCTAATTAAATGAATGAGTGTAGCACCAGCAGTAAGAGGCCTCCTGGCCTTGCCAGGTGTTGGATTTATTTATTTATTTATTTATTTATTGGCTGCGTTGGGTCTTCGTTGCTGCACGGGAGCTTTCTCTAGTTGCGGCAAGTGGGGGCCACTCTTCGCTGCGCTGCTGCAGGCCTCTCATTGCAGTGGCTTCCCTTGTTGCAGAGCATGGGCTCTAGGCGCGCGGGCTTCAGTAGTTGCAGCACACGGGCTCAGTAGTTGTGGCTCGCAGGCTCTACAGCACAGGCTCAGCAGCTGTGGCGCATGGGCCAGGTGGTAGATTTTTTTTTTTTTTTTGGCTGTGCCATGTGGCTTGCAGGATCTTAGTTTCCAGACCAGGGATCAAACCTGCGCCCCCTGCAGTGGA
>NW_006799027.1:109226-120652 GCF_000442215.2 Lipotes vexillifer | reverse complement strand
AACCCGTATCCCCTGCATCGGCAGGCGGACTCTCAACCACTGCGCCACCAGGGAGGCCCCAGGTGGTAGATTTTTGATGTGTAAATTTACCCTGGGCTTTCCTTGTCTGGTCTCTTGATACTTAGAGAAAGACCTCCTACTTTATGCATAAACCACTCCAAAATCATCTCAGAAAGATGAGAATAGTATGTATTTTTGCAAGGGTAGGAGGAAATAAATTGATCATGTATATCAAGGCTAAGCAATCCAAGGTTTTTTAAGGAAAATGCTTTGTAAAACTTCTTTAAGAAAGAAATTCCTGTGAAAGAATAAAAAGAAATTATATGTCAAAGAAGAGAGGTAAAGGAAGAAAAGCTATGTATTCAGTGTTTAAAGTAACTTTTTATGCAGACTTTTCGGAACAATGTCTATTCCCTTTGCTTATTTTGGTTATTTGGACTTCTCTAATAAGCTATTATGAGGTCTTTAAAAATTATTTTAATTATTATTAAGGAAAATTTTAAAAAATAAACATTTTTCCACTATCTCATTTGATGGCAGAAAAGAAAGAAAGCAAATCAAAGACATATGGTAAAATTACGGACTATAGTTAAGTATCTCCAGTGGCCTGATAGGTTGTTCCAAGGTACATTTTATTTAATTCTACTGAGTGGTATTGAGCTGCTCAAACCAGAACTATGTGTTAAATTGTATTTCTTTATTTGCCTACATCACAATTCAATAATAGTTAATAATAAGAGTTGCCATTTATCATTTACAATGGGCCATGCCCTATGTTAACATCTTTACATGTGTTATGCCCTTAAATCTCCAAAATGGCCTTTGAAGTAGACACCTTTCATATTCATACTTTGTAATACGGAAAATTAAGTGATCATGCCCAAGGTCACACATCCTATAAGAGGAAGATTCCAGGTCACGCTGGTAGCAATGCTAACAACTTAACACTTATGGTGCTACTGCATGCAGAAAGTGTCTATTAGATATTAGTTGATTATGGTTTTGACAGAATACAATGAAAGTACACTTACTTATAAAAAGTTATCTGCCACATGACTGTATTTTTGTAGACTTGAATTAAAAAACAAATTTGAAGCTATATTGAATGTATAATATTTGATTAAATAGTTTCAGATAGCCAAACTAAGTCTAGAATAGGAAAATTGTACCTAGATCTAGCTCTAATAAGTAATCTGTATTCTGACATCATTTTACTTTTAAACAGTTAAATTACGTAGGGGACTAGAATCGGAGACAAGGTACTAAGGAGACTCTCTCCCATACTTAATATGCAATGATTAAAGGGTGAAATAGCTCCGACCTTGAATTCTCTCACAGTTTAGGTTATGTCCTGAACATTACATTTATGCTGTAATTTTGTTTCCTTTCGGTGTAAAGAAAGAAACTCTTATGGGCAATGCTTATTGAGCTGCTGTGGTCAAATATTTATTAAAAAGAGCATATTGATTTGCAGATTATGACTGACCACATATGAACCCTTCTTTCCAGTGACATTCTTATTTAAGGTATTGATTAAGGGCTTTTCATGCAGAAAGCATTTTTCTTGTCAGTTCAGTTATGCTGGCTTTTGTAATAAGCTAATTTGATTTCCTTTTTTAACCTTTGTTTGATTAGGGGAACAGACATTTGCATTAAAATTCAAGAGAGATGAAGTCTGTCATCGATCTTGACTTCCTCATGGACCTCTTGTACTCAGCGAAAGATGATTTAGAGAATGTCAAGAGTCTGGAACAACCGTAATTAGAGAGGAAAAAAAATTGCTTCAGACTTACACACCAGTAAGGGCTTATTTGACAGAAAGGGCAATTGCATTTGGTGGATATGTTTCAGAGAAATCAAATTCAGGAAGTTTAATCTTGTTCTTAGGCCAAGTCATTAAGAGAGCTATGAGATGAACTGCCATTAATAAAGTACTCCTTAGTTAAACCAAAACATTTCCGAACAACTGAAGAGGTTAAACAAAACATGTACATTGTTACTTGCCACAAAAGAGGACAAAAAGTAAATTCTAATATTTCTTTATAAGCATGTTCCTGGTAAAACAATAACCTCAAGACAAGTTTGTGATTTAATCCCCTATTGCTGTCTCTGAGAATCGTGGGAATAAAACCCATATCAGCTCAAGTCTTCCACTGGTATACCCCAGGATTAATCAGTCCTTTTTTACGATAACACTCAAAGATATTTGCAAGTTCTTATAGTTGCCCTTGACTCTGGATCCTTTTCCCAGAGAGGAAATCAATGTATTTTGTGGCTTCAATAGCGTAGATGCATTGCTTATTCCCGAAATCCCCTCTAAAGATCTTTATTTGGACCTTTTCTGGAAATTAAGACTCCTACCGGGCTTCCCTGGTGGTGCAGTGGTTGAGAGTCCGCCTGCAGATGCAGGGCACACGGGTTCGTGCCCCGGTCCGGGAAGATCCCACATTCCGCGGAGCGGCTAGGCCCGTGAGCCATGGCCACTGGGCCTGCGCATCCGGAGCCTGTGCTCCGCAACGGGAGAGGCCACAACAGTGAGAGAGGCCCGCCTACCGCAAAAAAGAAAGACTCCTACCATTTTCCGAGGAGTTCCACTGGGCTGGGGATTTTTAGTTCAAGGGGAATTCACCTACAATGAACCTAGGGATGTAGTAAATGTTGAGTGGGATGCATGGAAACTATATTAGATGGGTCCACCGGTTCTTTTTGCTATAGCTACTCAGAAAGTTTTCCAGCTGATACAGAAGTTAGAAAAAACAAAAGACAAGAAAAGGAAACAACTTGCAAGCAATTGGTGCAAAATTTCTGATTCCCAATGTAATTGGGAGCTCTCTTAACTCAACTGGATGAATTCTCATGATTCTACGTCCCTTGGTCAGCATGTCTTTGCTAATTTCTTTCTTTCTCTGGAAAAGTCATTGAGTATACTTACTGAACGTACCTTCCCGTTATTCATTGTTCTGCCAGAGGTGGTTCATCTCCATTCCAAAGTTTCCTGATTTCACAACTTATAGTTGTGGTTTAACAATCTTTTTATATTAATTTTTAAATTAATGTAAATTGATGTATTTCTCCTTTAACATAACATAAGCTAAGATACTAGGAAACCAACTGCTTAAAAACTCAGTTCAGTTTGGAAGTAGATATTTAGCATTTGGCATTAGAGATAAATCTAGTGTTTCCTTTCTTCTGTGAGTAATATTATACAATTGTACACATTTTAAGGACTGCAGAAGAAATATGATTGTTCATATGTGAAACATTTCTAAATTAATAAAATAATACAACTACAATTACTTTCCCATTCCATTAAGTTAGGTTCTTTTACAGTAAAGATGGCACTATTTTTATTTTATTTCTAACAAATAATTGAGATGAAAAATGTTCCATTTATGGTACCAAGTTTTCATACCGTTAATGGTGTGGAGGTAGATTATCCATAAAACATGGCAGAAGAATGTAAGAGAAGTATTCTCATATGTCCCATATGGGCAAATCATTAACTGTTCTTTCATGTTGTGAACCCAAAAGTATCCTTATTATATTTTATATTGTGTTAAAATCAATATAATGTAATATAAAATTCATCCAGAGGATAATATATTTATGTATTCCTAAGGCGTTTTTGGTTGAGACATTTATTTGGACTTTAATTTTAAAAGAATAACACTGCTTAGCTTCTGCCTGCATTGTTCCTCCCGTTTTATTGCAGCCCCCAGTCCTGGCACCTGGGAAATCCATCAGACTTATCCCAATGGAGGTTTAGGGGGCAGACACATCATTTTTTTAAATCTTCAGGTGCCCTTCAGATCCACTGAACAGAATTCCTTATCTCCTAACAAAGATTTTACTAGAGTATTTTATGTGCAATTCATCAGGATAGCTGCCAAAATTTTCAAATTTATTTTTAAAAGGTAGGAGCTTTGTGGCAGACAAGCTCAAGGTTTAAGAGGCCGGATTTTGCATGCTTTTCATTTTCCCTGTGGCCTCTGAAGTCTAGTTTATTGGTAACCACCACGTTACTATTCCTGTCTCAACTGACTCCTCATTACTCAAAGCCAATAATAATTGCTAAATATGACTAATATCACGTGGAAGGTCGCAAAGTTCACTGCTAACCTTCATTCCAGCTCAAAATGTTTTCAAGGTTAATAGATTGATTTTGAGCTGAGATATGATGCATTTATAAAATGGGAGAAAATGAAAAATTTGGCATCACCAATATGTGGATAGTTTCAAATGATTCATTTGTTACATTTGGACTGTAGCCATGAAATTCATTTGATATATATCACATAGTTATATTCTGATCTAGACAATGGAAAATAAATTAATGATACATTTTAACATTAGACAATTTTACGAACACACACACTATTCCAGGATGAGAATTAGGGCATTATAACTTACTGACTATTCCAGCTGAGGGATACCAGGCATCTAAGATAGAGCCTAAGCACTTTCAAAGATTGAGACTACACTACAACACAGCTCAGTTAAAGCTGTAATTCTAAGAGGCTAGTTGCTGATTGCATCCCTTGATGTCCTTGCTTGGAGGAAGGACAAATGAAATTCCTGACCTCATCTCAGTTCTGTGCTTCCTGCACTTTGTGGCACCCAGGTTCTGGCCCACAGAATCTGCTGTTTTGCCCACACTCTTGATTGGACTTGATAAGGACTCTAGGGTCCCAGAGAGACCTTTACTACCCGCCTTTCTGATTCTGCCCAATGCCTGCTCTAAGCCCGTTCCCACAATCTGGTTCTGAGTTTGAATTTCAAATTCAGTTTGATGAGCTTGGGGAGCCCTGGCATCTGGCCCGGCTTTGCCAGAACCTGGCCCACCAAACAGAAGGCAGAATTTCCTGGGAGAGTCTCCCAAGTCTCAGTAGGCTTCCTGATCCTCATTAAGAACAAGTCACCGCGGGCTTCCCTGGTGGCGCAGTGGTTGAGAATCTGCCTGCTAATGCAGGGGACACGGGTTCGAGCCCTGGTCTGGGAGGATCCCACATGCCGTGGAGCAGCTAGGCCCGTGAGCCACAACTACTGAGCCTGTGCGTCTGGAGCCTGTGCTCCGCAACAAGAGAGGCCGCGATAGTGAGAGGCCCGCGCACTGCAATGAAGAGTGGCCCCCGCTTGCCACAACTAGAGAAAGCCCTCGCATAGAAACGAAGACCCAACACAGCAAAAATTAATTAATTAATTAATAAGAACAAGTCACCAAGACCTGCAGTTTTTTCCTCTCAAATGTTGTTCAATTCGCCATTCCTCTTTATTAACCATGAGGCCTAGATCACTAACCGCCCCCTCTAGCAGACAGCCTTTATTCCTCCCATCTTACTTCCCATCTTACTTCCTGGTTAATTAGCCCAACCGCAATGAACGTCCTTGCCATCTTCTCCAGAAACAGTGCCAGTGAGCTCCCCTTGCCTACAGAGCTGCACACAAACCCCTCGGCTTGCTCTCGTTTTTCCTACCTGCGGCACCACGTTCCCGATCCTGCTGTTCTTGGGCAAGAGGTGCTCTGTGATCCGCCCTTGACTCACCTCTCCCCTCACTGTGTGAATGTGGGCTGGTCACTTAATCTAGCCAAGCCTTCCTTTCTCAGCTCTGTACAGAATAACACCTGCCTTTCACACTGTTGTGAGGATTAACCACACAACGCAGACAGTTCCTAGCATGCTCCATGAATAAGGCAAGGGCTCCACGCACTTGGAAGAAGACTTTGTTACCGGCCTGCAACTCTCAGCACTGCTCGAAGGCTCTCTACCTACTTACTTCCCACTCACTCTTTAAGGCCATGTCAGATTCCACTGTGATGAAGACAGATAGACTCTCATGACACAGAGGTGCTTGACCACATCCTGTTCTTATCATTTCCTGATTTTTCAGGGGAGACCGTCTTGTCTTCCCCAATAGATTACAAGCTCCAGGAGGGCAAACTAAAATCTCATCCTCTGTCTCTAATTTTTTGTTGCTTTTTGGCCTCATCTGCTCTGCGCATTCAGCATCCCCTTGCCCCAAATATTTCTGAGGCCCTCTGGATGCATCTACAGTGTCCATCAACATTTCTGCCTTGTGGTCTCCAGCCTCCACTGAGCACCCTAGGCCTCGTCCTCCTCCAGGGCTTCGCACACCATCTCCACGAACCATTTCCACAGGCACTGCTGCCTCTACAGTGGGCGCTGTCACCCCCCTTGCCCCCATCATGTCTGCCTTCCCTGGAGGTTGTCATGTCCACTGACCATCATCTCACTGTACTGGGGCCCCTGAGTCCTCCTCCTTGTGCCCCAATGTCTCAGGAGAGCTTTTAGGAAAACAGTCCTTATTTAAGGAAACATTTTTCATGAGATATGAGTTTATGGGACATCAGCCAAGAAAAACACAGAGTGACAGATGCAGAATTCCCCACTCCAACTGGTAAGTAAGGCTTTGCTACTGGGTTAAGTCTGTGGATCTGGTTGCCTCCTTCCTGAGGCTGGGTTTGCTTCCAGGAGCCCTCAGTACCTCAATCAAGCAGACTTCTAATGAGCCCTGTTCCAGGTCCCCAGCCAGGTCTCCTTTCCAGCACCAGCATTAGCTTAGGACAGGTGTCACAGTCCTTAACAGCACCCTGCTGGACACACACAGAAAAATCAGCTAAAGGGACTTCCCTGGCGGTCCAGTGGTCAGGACTCCGTGCTTCCACTGAAGGGGGCCCGGGTTGGATCCCTGGTCGGGGAGCTAGGATCTCACAGGCCTCGTGGCATACCCAAAAAAAAAAAAAAAAAAAAAAAAAAAAAATCAGCTAAAGGTCAGTGGACCAAGTATCTTATCATGTAATATAAATAAAATAGTTGGGGGCATTAAAGTGAATCTGTACCATGAAATTTTATTTTTTTTAATTCCTGTTTTGAATGTCTTAAATTGTTCCTCTCTTTTTATAAAAGTAAGACTAAAGGAACATAATGTCTGTTATTCAGAACATGCATATAGGGCAATTTATAACACATCTAGCTTCAAATAACCAGGTTGAGAAAGACTAAACTTTGCAAAAGCATATGTTCAAAGAAAAACTGATATTTTTTGCACTTTAGATAGCAAACACCAAAATACTTCCAAACCCTACAATGAAGAGGCAGCATTAAAGAATTTTGCTAAGAATACTTCTGAAGCTCCAAAAAGTCCTCTGGCCGGAGAATTCAAACTGCTCCCTCACCATTTTGGTGTCATAATTTGGTGCAGGTGAGCCTCATCTCCAGTCTGGGATGCATCCAGTTCTTCCATTAACTACCCCTAACCTTCCCTGGGAAGGCCAAGGCCATCCTAACAGGCATCAGGGGAACCTCGGTGCCAGAGGCCTGGTCTGCAGGAGTCCTCCCTGATTCTGAAAAAGAAGTAAGAGAGGGAGTGGGGTAGTTTGAAGAAAATAAAAAGGGAGAGAAAGCAAAGTATTATGTTTCTTTATGGCTGGCACTCTGGTTTTTAGTCTCCTAAACACAATGGCTTTACCTGATTACTTTAAGGCTTTCAAATCTGAATATAAAATCCAACACAAACACGTACCCCAGACAGATGCATATACACACCTTTACATAGACTCTTTCAGAATTGAAAATATTAAGACGAACCAACAAGGGATTAATTTCACTGCTGTTGCCATTTTCTGGTGACGTAAATTGGGGGCAGGAACACTATGGAATTGAATTTCCACATGATATGATATACAGACTAGAAAATGGCATGCACAGAACATTAGAATCAGAAGCGACCTTGGAAATCATCTAATTCAGTTTCCTCAATTTGCAGATAAAGAAACTAAGGTCTGGGCTTCCCTGGTGGTGCAGTGGTTGGGAGTGCGCCTGCCGATGCAGGGGACATGGGTTCGTGCCCCGCTCTGGGAAGATCCCACATGCCGTGGAGCGGCTGGGCCCGTGAGCCATGGCCGCTGAGCCTGCGCGTCCGGAGCCTGTGCTCCGCAGTGGGAGAGGCCACAACAGTGAGAGAGAGACCTGTGTACTGCAAAAAAAAAGAAACTAAGGTCTTGAGAAATGAAGTTGTTTGTTCAAAGTCAGGGAAATATTCCAAGTTAAGTCTGGAATTAGGACCCATTGCTCTCTAAAATCTACCTCGATTTCCCCTCTGAACAGCTGTAATCTTTTGCGCAATTTGAGGCCTTAAAGCTCAAGTTGTCTTCTCGACCCTAATGCTGTACTAGGGTATTTGCTAAGAGGTAGCCTGCTCAGGTGTAAACACGTTGTGGTTTCCACACCTCCTATGTTTAATATGTTACACAATAACTGAAAGATTTGAAAGAAATTTAATTGATACGTTCCTTATTTCTAGTGTTCAGTACTTTCATTTTTGAATTCTCTCTCTTTCTCTACATCCCCCTGCCTTGGCCCCAGTTTTGTTGAGAAGTCATTTCTGAAGCTTGAAGTTTTAGTAACTTTAAGCTGTTGTCGGGAAACACAGGAAAATCAGCTGGTAGGAACCCCATTAGCCATGCCTGCAAGTCCTGTTAAATTACGTGCTTGTTGCTTTTTGCTGTTTAATTCCATAAGATCATCCTTCTATCACTTACCTTGGGCAGAAACTTATGGAGACAACAGACAATCTTGGCAGAAACTGAAGAGAAACTGTTGCCAGGGGGTGGGGGAAAAATGGATGTAGCTGACAAATTACAGGGTTGCCTATTCAGTCATGAGAATGGAAACATGTCTGTGGATCAATGTATGAAAAGGCTATTTAACAGGATGGGAGAAGTCACTTTAACACCTGTTTCCTCTGCAGTTGAATGCGCTGATGCCAAAATCACTCACGGTCTGAATCTACTCTCCAAGCAGAAAATGACCTCATCCCTTATTCTTTAAGGATTGAAGCAGCTAACAGGGTCTATTTTTAACAGGACTGGGAGCAATAAGCATGGCATTGACTGCTAGGAACATTTGTCTTAGAAGGTCTGGCCTGAGGCAGTGGGGAATCAGAGCCAGGAGAGAAGTTGTAAGCTTGTATGAGCACGAGCACTTGAAATGAGAAGGGCAGAAAATAAAAATTCTGAATAAAAGGCAAACTCATTTTACCCTGAAAGTTACTAAGCCTAGACTCATAAATGCCTCTTCATCTTGCAATTAATTCTCATCATGGAAAAGTTTGTTTTGAACTGTAGCTGTCTGTGTTGACTTTGGTAAGGTGGAAATTCAAGCTTATTTATAGAGAAAGGATTCAGAGTAACCTCGGCAGGGTTCAGCTCCGAGCTTCACACGTTCCCCAGGGAAGGGCTCCCTTTACCAGGACCATGCGATGACATCTTAATATAAGCCTATTTCTCTTCTGCATTTCTCCAAAACTTTAGGCTTCCTCCATGCAAATTTGTCACGATTGCATTTCATCAGAGACTCTTACTGAGCTTGGTTTTATCCTTTTCCATGTACCTGAATCAGCACTGTGTCTGCAAAGAACACAATATCATGATTATCTTGGCCTCTGAAATGTATTACTTATGCTTTCTTTTAGCTTTTCTCTTTCTCCAGGGATGAATGATGCATCTAGAGCACAGTTCCAAGTAGCTTACAGCTTTTCTGAAATAAAACTCAGTCTCTTTATAGTATCCCAAGTTTCTGGCTGATTCTTGACTTACATTTGGTAAGAGCCTCTTCAGTTAGACACTGACACCCTTCAGGACTCCCAGGGGTGCATCTCACTCAGGTATTTCCCCCACATTTGACAGTACAGGGGGAGAGACCCATAGACCTGCTGTAAAATGGGGGGAAATACCTGAGTGAGATGCAATGTGGTAAGTTATAATAAAATAATATATAGGATGTTGTGGGAGCTTGAAGAATGTGGCAGTTAATTTGGTCTGAGGGAGGGAGTCCAAGGAAGGGCCCATAGAGAAGAGATATCTGGGCTGGCTCTTGTGGTGGAGGGAAGAGTGGGTGTTTCAGTCAGGAAACAACATTTGCAAAGGCCCAAAGGTGTGAAGATATGTGACACATTCAAAGAATAGCCAGTAGTCTGATCTGGCCAGAGTGTGAAGTGCATGGGGTAGGGAAGGGGGGGGGCTGGGTGGGGAGCAGTAAGACCTGAAACTAGAAAGGTGGGGTGGAGCTGAACTGTAAAGGGCTCTCTACCAGGTGCCAAGGACTCTGAACTTCTTTTGGTGAAGAGCAGAGAACCCCTTGACTTATCAGAGCCATTTTTCTTCATGGATGTGGACATCACTTGATTCTTACCTATGGGCGTTTTGCCTCTATGGGTCTGGTAACGTGTTCTTTAAACCCTTTCATTTTCCTCTTAGGCACCCGGGAAGACTACACTTCACAGCTTCCCATGCAGTTAGATAAAGCCGTGTGACGGGCCCGGCTGATGAAATGCGGGCAAATACAATAGATGTTACTCTTAGAAACCTCAAGTGGACAAGTCTGAGACTTCAGAAGATGGCGGGCTCACTAGATGGAAGGATCGTGGATCCCAGGATCACTGTGGGAGGCTATCCACCAAATCCCCAACTGGACTTGATTGAGACATAAACTTTCTATGCCATTAAGCTACTGAATATCAAAGATCATCCATTACAGTAGTTCACCTCTCCTGATTCAATGGCTGAGGAAATTCTTAGGGCAAAAGTAGCTGCTTGCACAGATGGAATATCCCAGTGTGTGGACAAATACCAGTGGCACCCACTCACTTTTCTCCAGAAGGACTCCCTGAGCATGGCCATTGCAGCAGATTCTCTCTGACTCTCACTTACTGACAATAGGTGTGTGCTGCTTCCCTCATCCTTTCAGCCCTGGTTGACCATATCCATAAGGCAATACAGGACCAGCTCCATCAAGTCAAATCATCTCTCCCCTTGTTCCTCCTACACCGTACACATCGTTCAGGGTGTTTTATGACTCTTTCCTCAAGGCCGCTCTTGAGTCCATTTTCATTTGATTTAATCTGTGTATAAAGATATTTATTTAGGGAGCATTTGGGAGCTGCACTCTGTAATAGGTCTAAGCTCCATGCCTCTCTGGAGATGTCTAAATGCAATTTACAGAAAACTCTTCTACCAGACAAATCTGAGCCAGTTCTGAAGAAACGTGAGTGGTAAAAGGATGAAGAGTCACGCATGAGGAGGAGACCATATTTGGAATTCTAACACTTGCCTGTGTTGGGCTTGTAACATGTGGCTTTAATCCCGGTTTTCCTGACCATGTTGTTTAACAGGAGCTGTATTCCCTTTGAATCCACTCAGGCTGATAATGACAAATCTTTTAGGATTTGTCCTAAGAGATTGCCTTATCTGGGGCTTCCGTGGTGGCGCAGTGGTTGAGAGTCCACCTGCCGATGCAGGGGACGCGGGTTCGTGCCCCGGTCCGGGAAGATCCCACATGCCGCGGAGCGGCTGGACCCGTGAGCCGTGGCCGCTGAGCCCGCGCGTCCGGAGCCTGTGCTCCGCAAGG
>NW_006799027.1:105695-109157 GCF_000442215.2 Lipotes vexillifer | reverse complement strand
AAAAAAAAAAAAAAAAAAAAAAAGATTGCCTTATCTGGGGTAAGATTCATGAATTTGAACTCCTTTCATGATCTGATACCTTAAGTTTTCCTGTTCTCAGGTTCTGGCTGAAAGTGTAGCAAAGCAATTCACAGAGGAGACTGAGAGTTTATTGAACATATGCTGTGATTGGATTACCTTCATGGTTTTAATATCCCTGCATTGAGCTTTATGATCTCGCAAGTTACAACTGGCATCAATTTAATGAATTATTTCTTGAGGAAATCCATAACATCATTTTACAAAGCTTTATTATTGCCATATTTGAGTCTTCTACTAAAATTGTTTTTATTAAAGCCTGCTGAAAATTTAGACAAGATGCTATGGATAGTTCACAAAAATGAGAGCTCCCAAAGGAGGCATCTGGAAAATGGTTCAGCATCCTGGAGTAAGACCCTCTAGGATCACATCTTGGCTCTTCCACTAAGGACTCTAGGACCTTGGTCAAGGTACTCAACCTCTCTGTGCCCAGAGTCCTTCTCTATGGAGAGAGTTACAACATATCTATCTCATGAGGCATATGGAGATTTTCGCACCATTTGTTCACAACTACCATGTCCTTTTCCTCTTTTCCAGTTTTCCCTGTAGACATCCTCATCCCACTCACTGGGGCTTGGCTACGTGACTTGCCAAGATGGTCCATAAGCAGATGAGCCATTTGCCTCATCTGAGCAGAGGTTTTTAGAGGCATTGTGTGTTCCCATCAGCTCTCGTGTTCTACCCCGCCATCCTGAGACCATCAAGTCTCATGCACTGGCTACTTCTTCAGCCTAGTTCTGGAATCAGAAGACACATGGAGCAGAGCCAGAATGAGTCCAGCTGAGCTGCAAATGTCCAGAAATTCCAGAACTTTTAGGGTTGAAAATTGAAACTCTCAGTTCTCACAGGTAAAAGAGTCTCAAATTAAGACAAGGATGGGGCATAGATCCAACACGCCCATTGCTGAGTCTGCTCATTAGATGTATATGGCCCTAGTAAATTATCTCAGTTGACAAAATGTCCCTGGGAAAAGAGAGTAAGGTGCAGTCATCTAAATCTTAATGAGATAAAAGTACCTTTGGAGGCATTTCTTGAGAAATTATGGGTGTGGCTGTTGACTTACATGGACCTTGCTGGGATCAAATTGATTAAAAATGATAGCAGTTATGTAGAGAGAGGTATTACCAAAAGCACCACCAGCCTGGATTAGAAGAGACTATAAGTGTTCAAATCACAAAATAACGCTTGGGTCCCCAGTCTCTTGCAGGTGTGAAGCAGCCTGAGACAGCTTCTCAGCCACAGGTGGCATGTTTTCCAATACTCATTTCAGGAGAGACCCAGAAGCATAATGGAAAAGGAAGAACTGTCCAGATGGTGGAGTCAAGCACCGTGGAGAACACAGACTTAGAAGTGACTCCCAGAGAGTGTAAATGGAAGAAATTAAGGAGCATTCCCTACCATCAGGGTCGGGGAGCTTGCAGCAGCAGTCACTCAGTGGAATATTGGAACTGTATGAACCAGTGACTGGCATGGACCTCCCATTCTCCCCATTCTTTAATAAGGGGTCCCTACTCCACCATTGTGTGATCTTGAGTGTTTGGGAAGCAGGGGACAAACAACTTGTCAAATGTAAAATAGATAGCTAGTGGGAAGCAGCCGCCTAGCACAGGGAGATCAGCTCGGTGCTTTGTGACCGCCTAGAGGGGTGGGATAGGGAGGGTGGGAGGGAGGGAGACGCAAGAGGGAGGAGATATGGGAACATATGTATATGTATAACTGATTCACTTTGTTATAAAGCAGAAACTAACACACTATTGTAAAGCAATTATACTCCAATAAAGATGTTAAAAAAAGGCAGAAAGCAAACATGATGTGTAGCTCCAGATTCTGGACTTCTGAGCCCAGTGCCTGGTAGTTTTGAATATCTTAGGGAGAGGTGAAAGTGTCTTGTGGCAGAGAAGCAACTGGGGGCAGATTGCATTCCTTGTTCATAGCTTTTTGTCCTCTCCCTGCCATGGCCAACCTTCTCCGTAGATAATATGCTTGCTTGCCACACTTGCTTTGGGTGTGGCTGTGTGGCTTGCTTTGGGCAATGGGACAAGAATGGATGGGATGTTTGTCATGCCTGAACAGATGACTCCAGAAGCACTGCAAGTTTTCACCAGCCCTTTGCTGTCCCAGAGAGCGGCCTCAACCTGGTTTTCAGAATGAAAAGAAGTTTGGAGGCCAGCACAGGCCAGCAGAGCTGTAGCTGACCCTCAGCCCTAACGTAATGAGCCTGAAATCAACACTTGTTTTTGTAATCCTCAGAAATATTGAACTTGTTTATTATAATACCAAAGTTAATACATGAAAGTTTTGAGAATTTGATGTGATAATAGATGCCTAATACAGTGCCTGGCACATCCTACTTCAAAATAAATGGTAAATTCAGTCATTGGTGTCATCTCTATATCCCCATTAACCTACAATAGCTCTAGGAGCAGAAATAGCATTCTTTAATATTTATTGAATGATTGGAGTTATTGAAACTTATACCTTTTATAAAATAAGGTGACTGAAATAGAGAATCACTTCACCAATCCTTATAAAAATCTAGTGACACCTTGAAAATTGTAAGGGACATATTTGTTTGATCTATATTTGAAATACCTGGACCAACTCTGCCCATTCTGGAGGAATTCCCAACAACTTACAAGGCTCTGTCTCCTGCCTCATAGGCACTACCTGCAATGGCTGGTGCAGGATGAGTGATAGCCAGATCAAATCATCATGGGATGTAGTATGCAAAGATACTGCAAGAGAAAAGACAATAAGAAACAGAGTGTGTGCTGGTGGAGTGGTGACACATTAAAAAGCATTGCCAGAAATTACACCACAGACCAGGCAAAAAATGGCATCAATTGTATCACCATGAATTCACAAAAGGAAATAAACCCACCGATTTATAAAACAAGAGTTTAAAGTTGGATTATGAGGACCCATTAGGAGATGAAACAAACCCTCACAGAAATATGAAGAACTTTGTTTTGTTTGCTTGTTTGTTTTTAATTAATTAATTAATTTATGGCTGCGTTGGGTCTTTGTTGCTGCACACGGGCTTTCTCTAGTTGCAGCGAGCAGGGGCTACTCTTCGATGCACTGCGTGGGCTTCTCATTGCAGTGGCTTCTCTGTTGCAGAGCACGGGCTTCAGTAGTTGTGGCATGTGGGCTCAGTAGTTGTGACGCACGAGCTTAGTTGCTCCACGGCATGCGGGATCTTCCCGGACCAGGGCTCGAACCTGTGTCCCCTGCACTGGCAGGCAGGTTCTTAACCACTGCACCACCAGGGAAGTCCCAGTAATATGAAGAACTTTGGAAGAAGCACAAAGGAGAACAGATACTGCTGAGAACACAGTAAGGAATGTGGAAAACAAGAGTGAGAAAGTAAAATAGAAATAAGCA
>NW_006799027.1:26355-105685 GCF_000442215.2 Lipotes vexillifer | reverse complement strand
AGGAATGGATTGGAGATAAAGGGTAAATAGAGAAGACATATTAATGAGATCCAGACTTAATGGGAGACTTGAATCTAAATTTTAGGCACATCTTATTCCAGGAAAAATAACTTACACCAAATTATCAACACTGAGACACATCCTAGTAAAGCTACTGGATAACAAAGTAAAAGAAAGATTTCCTAACAATGGGAACATTCTAAAATAACAAAATTCAGAGGAAAAGGAGGATATAAAGAGGAAAGTAATGTAGGTTTAGAGAGTTCCTTATCTTTCACAGCCAGGCATCAAAGCTGATAAACCAATTAATAGGAGTTTATTTTAAAATAAACATTGGACTTCCCTGGTGGTCCAGTGGTTAAGAGTCTGCCTGCCAATGCAGGGGACACAGGTTCGATCCTTGGTCTGGGAAGATCCCACATGCCGTGGAGCAGCTAAGCCTGTGCACCGTGACTACTGAGCCCGCACGCTCTAGAGCCCTTGCACCACAACTACTGAGCCCGCATGCTGCAACTACTGAAGCCCACGTACCCTAGAGCCCCTGCTCCGCAACAAGAGAAGCCACCACAGTGAGAAGCCCATGCACCGCAACGAAGAGTAGCCCCCGCTCGCTGCAATGGGAGAAAGCCTGCATGCAGCTATGAAGACCCAGTGTAGCCAAAAATAAATAAATTAATTAAAATTTTTAAAAAAGCAGTAAGCTCGTATAAAAAAAAAAAACAGTGAGAAGAATAATAAAAGTCAAAGAAAATCAGCTAGTAGAGGGAATATTGGGGAGAGGAAGTGGACATTAGCGATTTCAACATTAATAAAGTAAGGAGTCAAAGAATGCTGATCAAAGAAACAGAGGTCTTAAGTATACTGTATTTTATAAAAACAAACAACTAGATAAAGTATTTAAAATTTTTCATATTATCAGCAAAAAGAAAAACACAGACCACACAGTGAAAGATAGAAATGGAAGTGTTAATAAAAATCAGAAGTATATCATTAATTATGACAAAACTAAGATCTGTCATATCCACTTCAAGAAATTTATCCTACAAATATATTAATATATGTGTAAATGATGTATGTAGAAAGATGTCTACTGAAGAGTTGTTTGTAATATCAAAAGACTGGGAGCAATTTAAAAGTCTATTAACAGCAACTGATTAAATAAATTATAACACATCCATGAAATGGAATACTATACAGCAGCCAAAAAAATTGAAGCAGACTCAAAATCAAATTGTTAGCTTTCACAATAAGGTAGAGAGCACACAACCATTTGTTTGAAATATCATATGCCCATATAACATAGGAAGCTCTCTATGTGTGTGTACAGGTGTAGGCATTGACTATCTCTGGAAGGATAAAGAAATGGGTAAAAACATGTCACCAGAGAGGGAAATTGGGTCTGTGGAGGATGAAGACAAGAAGAGTTCACCATGTACTCCTCTCTACTTCCTGAATCATGTGCCTGGGAACATTCTATCTAGTCAAAACCATATAAATTAAGAAATTTACAACCACCAATCTACTCTTGGTAGATTATTGATTGCCAGGGGATGCTGGGAGAGGGAAATTGGGACTGTCAGCTAACATCTACGGGGTTTTCTTTGGGGGATCCTGGAAATGGTCTAGAGTTAGTTTGATAGTTGTACAAAACTGTAAAATATTAAAAACTACAGAATTGTTTAAGATGGTTTAAATGGTGAATTTTATGTTATGTGAATTTTATCTCATTAAGAAACAGAAAATCTTTCTTTTCATAGGAAAATATATATATTTGTTTGTTTGTTTGTTTGTTTGCCCGTGCCTCACTGCTTGCAGGATCTTAGTTCCTGGACCAGGGATTGAACCTGGGCCACAGCAGTGAAAGCACCGAGTTCTAACCACTGGACTGCCAGGGAACTCCCATTCATAGGAAAATATTTTAAACTGAGTATGAATAAACATTATTTGGTTTTAACAAACACACACAAAATTAAGTAATTTACAGAAGGCAAAGGGAACCTTGATCGTGTTATGCAAGTGCCAGTTTATAAAGGGTTGGGAAAGGGAGATGGTTGACTCAATAATTCCCCACCAAGAATGACTCTGAAGTGCTCTGAGTGTCCAGTCTGCTTCTGTGTCCCATTGAGAGTTCAGGTTTCACTTTTGCCTTGGAGCCACTTAGAGCTTGACTTAGAAGGGACTTGAACCCAGAGATCACCCTTGAACTAGATAGAAACGGTCCAGACCAGCAGCCTAATGCCTGCTTCAAGAGAGGGTAGAAAATGGACACACTGTATGCACGCCGATCAGACACAAGGAAGCTGAGTGTAATCACACTGAAGCCGCAGTTAGAGGTACGGAGTGCCAGACCAGCCTGTAAGGCCATTGCTAAGTGCTCTTCAATTTCTAATATTTCTAAATGAATGTCCACTCCCACTAAGAGCGCCCTTTTGCAGACTTCATCTGAAGTGAGAAAACGTCTTGCTTTGCCTCTAGTGTGTGGAGTTTTGCAGCTTTCTGCTAATAGATTATAATCTCTAGGCCTAGGTCTGAAGGACAATTTACACAAGACTCTTCAAATGGTAGTCCACGATTTGCTGTTTCAAGGCACGAAAAAATGAATCCCAATGCCTAGGAGGAAAAAAGAATTATAAGGGCAGCCTCCCTCTTGAGAGTTGAATTTGATCCTTTAAGGCCGGCAGTTCAATCTTTTAAAAGGCACATCTCTGTTCTAATCAATCAAGCTTTCATTTCCATCAGCAGTAACCTCCCCATGGCACTCAAGAAATCAGAAACTAGAGTCTTGGACATGAAAAGTCAATATAGAATTTTCTACTAAGTTGACTTGGTCGTACAAACCTACCCAGGATTTTGTCACCAGGAAATCTGATGTTCCAATATATCGTGGGATGCCAACACCATCTATCAGTGCAAATCTGTCACATTAAATGGAAAAGATGTGGTTTGCATCTGGGGCTCAAGGAATAGAGTGATAAATTTGAGAAGAATCAAAGATAAGCAACAGCCTCCAGTGTGCTTTCCAACCTCTCATCTTGGGTTTATTGTTCTGTGATGACTGTATCCGAGGTTGATTGATTAGATATTCTGGGCCTTAGGTGTTCTGATCCTAGGTACTTAGCAAGTGGCTTTGCAGATGCTCTTGGCAAATAAAAGGGTCAGAAGCCATGGAGGTGATCCAAGTCCTCTGTCATCGTCATTAACTAAGCTTTGTGTGAAGTGACAGGAAGAGTCATCAATCTAGGTGACTCACACACAATGAAATTTACGGTACAAGACATTTTTAAGGGATTTTCTCCCCAAGGTGCCACATTAGAAATTTGTTCAGGGAACATCCAAGTTTCCATAAGACTAGAAAAAATAATAGTTTAGGCAAACATATTCTAAGGGTTGAATAGTCAATATTATATCATGATGGAGTTTGTATCTTAACTTACTGATGTCTGGGTAGTTAATGGATGTGAAGTCACATGGTGTGGCTTCAGGTCGAAGTCCTCACCCCCACCCAGACCACAGTAGGAGACATGTAAGATTTGGAAGCCATTTGACTTTCTAAGCCTGCAAAACAGGGATCAGAATAACTGGTTTTCTGGGAGGGCAAAGGAAATGAAGTTTGTGATTATGTTTTGCATTCTGTAAAAATTATGTCTGGGCAGTTTTCAGTGGTAGTAGTTCTGAGATCCTCACGAGTGCACTGCATCTGTACGTTTTATGGCAGTTTCCCAGTCAGATACAACTCTTTAAAAAAAACACTTTATTGATATATGATTGACATACAAAAAAATTGTACATGTTTAATATGTATCCAACTTGATGAGTTTCGAGATAAGCATTCACCCATGAAACTATCACCACAATCGATGCCAGAAACATCTCCATCACCACTGAAAGTTTCCTCCTGCCCTCATTATTATTATTTTTTGTGTAACCTAAGGTTTACCGTCTTAGCAAAATCTTAAGTATACAATACAGTGTTGTTAACTACAGGCTCTGTGCTGTTAAGTAGAAGTCTAAGGACTTATTCATCTGTATAACTGAAACTTTTGGATTTAATTAGTTGAAAATTTCTTGCCACTAGTATCACGAAATTTTTTTATAGCTTAATTGGAAACTAATCTTCATATGTTAACAGTATCATCATAAAACAAAGGTAATATTGCATTTCATGATCCTTTTAGATAAATTCTGATCATTTCATTAGACATGCAGTTATAAAAGACACTTGTTAGGACTGCATATTTAGATTTTCTTTAAACAATCTAAGCCTCTCCCTACTGCTTTTTGTTCAATGAATACACAAAAGTATTCTGAGTCAGTAGAATTGCTTAACAATATTAAGCATTTCTCTTCTAGGTATTTAACAGAACAAATTTCGGCAACGCCGTCTCTCTGAATCGCTCAGCTGCGTGTAGATATGATATTCCCCCTTTGCAACCGACTCCTGCTGCTGAGCCCGCCACCGGCGTAGGGCCTGAGCCAGAAACGCGAGCAACAGCACATCAGTGGAGGGATTCCATGCTGGCAAGTCTCCGAAGATGCACACAGGATGGAAAATGAATCCATCCTGTGGCCAGAGTTGGAACTACCTAGAAATCCTCCTGACTCCCTAACGACTCTGGTTAAGACAGCCTGATAGTAGTTGTTTTTAATTAGCACACTGCGTGAGCTTGGGCGCCCCAGGATACCTTTCATCACGTGAGAAGGGGCAGGAGACAAGTCACATTCACAGTTGTTTAAAGGTTTAAACAAGCACGTCAGTCGCTTAATCAGAGGCTGTGTTGGAAAATGTTGTCGCCCAAGAACCAGTTTGTGGTTTTCAAACAGGACAAATGGGTGTGGGCTGAAAATGTGGCATAACCACCCAGAAAGAACTGAAGTTGCCAAGTAGGAGGCATAGCTACACACCCTGATGATATTCTGCTGCCTGGGTACTCCCTATAGCATGAGCCCAGGTCAGTTATCTGTAAGAAAATTCAATTTTCTATCTGAAAGTGAAGAAGGGCTTAAGGCATGACTTCACCTATCAGTGCGGGTCTGGGGGCAGCACCAAGGGGAGCCCTAGACATGAAGGAGACCCCAGTGCTCCTGCCCTGGCTCTGTCACTGACGAGAGCAAGTCTTGCAAATGCTCTGGGCCTCAGCATCCTCATTCATAAAATGGGAATAACCATCCAGCTGCATCTTCCTTGCAGAATTGTGCTGAGGCTCAAGAAAACCCATCATCAAATACCTGTGAGCTCCCAGTGTTCCCAGAAATATAGATCCTGAGGGGGGATGGCAAGTGAGTAAGAAAGAGTATCTGGCCTTGAGTATTTCACAACAGATTTTGCAGGAGATGGAACTCAAATCTGAGAAATAATAGTAAACCATTGGACAGTATTTGCCCAAGGACTCAGTTTCAGAATAGAACCTCTAATTTCTCTAAAATTTCACGGGTAAGGAGGGAGTCCACTGAGGGGCAACAGCTGGGCTGGATCCTGAATGAGGAGAATTTGGCTTCACAAAAGGAGAGGAGGACAGGTGTTCCTCATGAGAGGAGCTGCAGTCAAGGAAGACTTGAAAGGAACAGGGACCAGGGTTATTCAAGGGGCTATGAAGCCACTGGCAAAAAGTTAGAGTAGGGAATAAAATTGTATAGGTAGTGAGACCTGATTAAAGCAACCGTGAAACCAGATGGAAGAGGTATTTAGAAAGAAAGAGAAATAAGGTTCCAGGATAGTTTCAAGCAATAGTGACCCAGCGTTGAAGGAAGATTAGTCTGGCAAACAATACACAGGCTGGTTAGAGCTAAGATGGAAGGGAATGTGGAAAATTATCTACTACCCATTCTTAGTAGTGGCAACAGAGAAGAATGGAGAGGTAGCAGAAGCATGATAAAGGAAAAAACTGAAAAGCGTAAATGACTCACTGGATGTACAGGATAGCCTGGTTGATGACAGAAGTTCCACTCTGGCAGTATAGACTGAGACTACGTTGTTTGCTTTGCTTTCTTGGGCCGTCATTTCAAGCCATTGCTCTCCATAGTATTGTGAATGCATTCATTGATGACAAGTTTTGCTCACTGCACACAGCTGTTCGTCACATGGTTCTGTAAGTGAGATTTTCTTGATTCTTTCCATCTTGATTTAACATAAACTCCTTCTCTCCAGCTTTGCAATAAATGTTTATCATTGTGTCCTTTTCATTGTTTTTTTTCCCCCACGTTATAGGGGTGCCAGAAGGAGAAGGGCGAGACAAGGGGTCCAAGACAATATTTGAAGAGAAAATAGCCGAAAACCTCCCTAACCTGGGAAAGGAAGCAGTCACCAAAGCCCAAGAAGCACAGAGAGTCCCATACAGTCAAGACACACTGTAATCAAAATGACAAAACTTAAATGTAAAGAGAGAATACTAAAAGCAGTAAGGGAAAAGCAACAAATAACATACAAGGGAACTCCCAAAAAGCTATCAGCTGATTTTTCAGCAGAAACTCTGCAGACCAAAAGGGAATGGCATGATATATTTAAAGTGATGAAAGGGAAAAGCCTACAACCAAGAACGCACACTTTTTTTTTAACCTGTGGAACTCTGAAGCTTGAAAGTACACTTGTTTGTAGAATTCATCATTCTTCATCTGAATCAGTACATATTTGTATGAATTTTAGCCACTGGATCTTAGCGGCAAGGTGCAATTCCAACTCAGTCCATTAGATGGCAGACAATAACTACATTTTCCCCATCCCATTCCAAAAAACTAAAACGACAGGATGGAAAAACTAAGCACCGTGGCTCACACATTTCTGTTTGTCCTCTAATCTCTTATAAAACAAAAACTCTCATACCTACATCTATCTGCATTCCGCTGAAAAAGTGAGAAGGATTTTCAGACTATTGAGGCCTGAGTACACGCACTTTGTTTTTCTGAAGTTTTTGGTTTGATTGACTTTGTTTGGTTTTGCCCAGGAAGGAAACAAGTGGAAGGAACAAATAATGAAAGTGGTCTTTATGACAGTATGAAGTGAAATTATACTGATTATAATACAGTATTTATTGATTGAATTTTGCGGGGCAGGGTTGGGGGAGTTCCGGTGGGAAGGGCACAGTGGGAATATACAGACGGAAGTTTTGGTCAGGATGAACAGCAATGAGATTGTTCCCAAAAGCCATAGAGCATCATCATCCGAAAGCCTGTGCCACCGTTTCAGAAGAGCCCTGACACCCCAGGGCTGAGAAACCCCAAGTTACTTAAGGGAGACATTTAGTTTATCCTTCTGCTTCTGGATAGAATTGTACTTCCGTTAGTAGAAAGCAGCTGACAGTGGACTTCACACCTGACTCTAATATGGAATTGCTTTGAAGAGTGACCCAGGAGGATAACTGCCCTGCGATTCGGTGAGATCTCGGGAGGGAGGGTAAGCACTTCAGCAGCAGCGGGGGCGCTGGGACCTGGGACCCCGGCCGGGACGGAGGACGGCAGGTGATGCCGCGCGACCTGGGGACGCGCCCCGGGGAAGCTGGCGGCTCCGGGCAGGCAACGTGGACTGAAATCTCTCCAGGAAGAGGTAAGTCTTTCTTAATCGCCTCTCACCTCTTCACTGAGGAGGAGCTGCCCAGGCCAACCGCAGGCTCCAGTTACGCTCACGTGATTTCTCTTTCCAGTTTTCCTCCGGGAAGCGCGCACGGATCTGCTAAGCATTATTACCATATATAGAGAGAAACTGCCGGGCGAAAAACCCCGGGGAAGCCTGAGTCAGTTGCCTTAAGTACGAGTGACTGGGGGGTGTCAGGACAAACCTGCCCTTCAGATCAGAAAAGGGAAGTGTTGCAAATGGAAATCTAACTGCAGGAAATGTTGGTAAACAGTTATTAAAATTCTGGAGAACTGATGAAAGACAGGCCTTTCTCAACGTTGACTTTTAAAACTAAGTTCCTACCTTCTTCCTACATGTACTTGTTTTTAATTTAAAGAAAACAAAAATATTCTAAATAGAGTCCAGGTGATGATCTAGGACAAAATCTCTGTGACTGAAGTATTGCTGTAGGTTAAAAAATAATGCAAAGTACATATAAGGCAACCTTGCTGACCAGTCGAAATGATTATGGATGTGTACGGTAAATGCTTTGATGTTTGTGACATAATTGTTACTGGCAGACTGAAAAATAGAACTACCAGGGATTTTGACCAAAAAGATTTCAAAAGGAGGGAAGGGACTTTTGGATGAATGTCTGGAAAAGAATCGAAAGCTTTTACACCTATTCCCAACATTTCTATTTTTCCAGTGTGTCCATAGCTCAGGCTACCTCAGTTTTCCACTCATAAAATGGTCATAGCATCTGTCTCTACTTAGTTTTTAGTACTCTATTAAATTTTTCTGTGATTATGCCCGTAAAGTTTTTTGAACCTCTTGGAAGCAATATATACTCACTCTTTAAACTTTTCTGTCACAGCCAATTATCATCTGATCATCAATATATGGTTTTTTTGTTGTATATAGTGCTATTATCAGATGACAATAATCAATATATAGTTTTTTATATCATTATGTTGATGATCAGATGATAATAATGTCTGTAATATGGGAAATTTAAACATTACCAGAATGAGCCCATGGGCTTATTCTTGGATTCCATAAAATTGACCAGAAAGGGGTGGGGGGAATATCTATTCTGTGCAAATTAACTAGGAAAATACCTCTATAATGCTGCTAAGATTAAATGAGCAAGGTAATATAGGAAACCAAACAATTACCCAGTAAGCATTTCCTTGCATAAAGTAATACTTTTGCAAATTTCCAAATATATCCAAAAAAAAAAACCACTTTCCCACTAAACTGACTATCATTTCTTTAAGAGAAGTTAACATTCTCATCATGGAAAAATCAAGCAGTACTGAAATGCAAAAAAGAAAAATGTGAATATCCCTTAGAGTCTCACACTCCCCAGAGACCAGAGAGATCAAAAATATCCTGCCAGACCTCTTTCTAAGGATAAACACACACACACACACATGGATGTGATCATAATATAGATAATGCTCTGCAATGGAATTTCTTTACTTAATGAATTTTATATAACTTTACAGATTAATATGTGTAAATCAACCCCATTTTTTGTATTGGCTGCAGCCACTGACTGATAGAACTGCCTGTCAGTTGTATCTCCTCCTGAAGAAGTCTTAGGGTTCCCCTCAGTGATGTTTCTTGATTACAGAAAACACTGTGGTGGGCATCTTTGAATTCTTACACACCCATGACCAAGTTTTCCCCTAAAGGTAAATTATACATGAGGAATTTCTGGGTCAAAGTCAACAGGCTTTAAAATGTTATAGTTTCATTTCTCTCCCTTTCCTCAAAAGCCTTTACATACCTACCTACTAAATTGTACGAGGGTCAATTTTCTGTTGTTGCTGTTTCTGCAGCTGAAGCTGTTCTTGTTGAGATATGTTTGAAGTTTTACCAGTTTAACCATCATGGTATTATGATCAATCAAAGACCCCTCCCCAAGTGTATCAGCTGATCCAACCAATCAGTGTCCGTTCCCTCGGCTTTCCACAGCAGGCGAAAAGACAAAGGTGCCCCTTTACTCTTAGCTACATGGGTATTTAAACACTGAGTCCTGAAAACGCTCTCTCCAGAATGTGGTTTAGACATGAAGTGTGGGAGACGCCCTCACTCCCCTCCTGCCCAAGTCTGAATGGTGGGATTCTCACTTTCCCACAGTCCCAAGCAATGATGAGCTTGCCCGGTTGTGCATGTGAGAGAGAATCTGCAGAGCTTCCTTGGACCCAGAGTCAGTTTACCCACCAGACACAGGGAAAGAAAAGGTGAATGAGGTGATGTCAGCCATGAGTTCATATCTTTTAACACCCAGTGCTTTGTCCCTTGGCACAGATGACTCTTCCGGAGGGGAAGCTAGGAAGGGCATGGTGGAAGGCAGGTCCCATGAGGGAACACTGCAGAAAGGCCCCCTCCCCTATTGGTTTTTCCTCCTCTCTCTTTTTTTATTTGAGGTATATTGACATATAACATTATATTAGTTTCAGGTGTACAACATGATTTGATATTTGTATATTTTGTGAAGTGACCACCCAATAGGTCTAGTTAACATCCATCACCACACATAGTTACAGTTTTTTTCTTATGATGAGAACTTCTAAGATTTACTCTTATCGTCCTCTCTTGATTTAATATGTTTTTCTTTATTGACTAGGCAGTTCTACGTATTATTTTAGTTCTACTGGTGGTCACTATTATATTTTACCAAAGACATGTGAGTCTACATTTCTCTATCAGAATCTACATCAACTTAAAACAATGTCCTGGACTTCCTACCCCAATGGGAACCCTTTGCAAGCTTTTATTTTTCCCTCCTTCCCTTCCTCTGTCCTTTCCCCAGGTTTTACTGAATAAGCTGCCCAATTTTCCAGAAGCTCTGATAATTATTTTCTTACAATAGGACTTCTTTTTCAAGATTACTTTTAATTGCATCACACTTCATTTCTCAAATTTTATTTAGATTTTACTCTAAATTTTATTGGATTTTTACTACTTAGTGTCCTTTCTTGTATATTGTATCTTTTCCTTTCCTGTGATCTTTACTCTGATTCAGATTTTATGTAACTAAAGTATTTTCACAAGTAATTATCCAAAAAGCGTACATGGTTGGTATACTATTACATTCTGAATCTCTGAATATCTATGATGCTGAGTTATCATTCTTTTCCTTGGTAACTTGTAACTCTGGTAAAACCTCACACCCTTCATGGTTCTTGATATTAGAAATGGGCTTTTGAAAAATAATGCTGTCATTAGTCAATGAACATTTTAAATCTGCAGGCACAATCCTTTCTCCAGCTCTGAAGAATTGCCTTTTATTATTTCATTGATTGTTCATTCTCTACTGCTTCCTTTTTTTTTTTTTTGCGTTTAGAACTCTGATTATTTTTAGATTAGACTTCTAAATCTGTTCTCCAAAGTACTTTTCTTTTCCCATGATCTCTCTTGTGTGTATACTCCATCAGTATCATTCAGATTTTGGGATTGTCTATTACATTATTCGCTGTCATTATTTAGATTTTTATTTTGGCAATTATGGTTTAAAATTTTTGTCAAAGAATTATTTTCAGAGCATTTATTTTGACGAAAACCTGGTTGGTTGGTTTGTTTAATGGATGGAATATCCTCTCAAATCTCATTGTGAATATGAACTAGGATGTTTCTTCCAAACTCTCTCCTGGTTCTTGTTTCATAGAGGTTCCTTTGTTCTAAACGGTCATCTTGGCACACCTCTTCTGACCGGAAGATTCTACTTCTTTTTTTTTTTTTTTTTTTTCTTTTTTTTTTTTTTTCTTTTTTTTTTTTTTTCTTTTTTTTTTTTTTTCTTTTTTTTTTTTTTTCTTTTTTTTTTTTTTTGCGGTATGCAGGCCTCTCACTGTTGTGGCCTCTCCCGTTGCGGAGCACAGGCTCCGGACGCGCAGGCTCAGCGGCCGTGGCTCACGGGCCCAGCCGCTCCGAGGCATGTGGGATCCTCCCGGACCGGGGCACGAACCCGGGTCCCCTGCATCGGCAGGCGGACTCTCAACCACGGCGCAACCAGGGAAGCCCCGGAAGATTCTACTTCTTTTTTTTTTTTTTTGCGGTATGCAGGCCTCTCACTGTTGTGGCCTCTCCCGTTGCGGAGCACAGGCTCCGGACGCGCAGGCTCAGCGGCCGTGGCTCACGGGCCCAGCCGCTCCGAGGCATGTGGGATCCTCCCGGACCGGGGCACGAACCCGGGTCCCCTGCATCGGCAGGCGGACTCTCAACCACGGCGCCACCAGGGAAGCCCCGGAAGATTCTACTTCTGTAGTTAGTGATGTTGCTGCTGTCTAGCTTATTTACTTGTATTAGCTGGAGTGAGTCTCTTTAGCACTTACATTGCTCTGGCTCTGGGATCTCCCAGGAAGAACAGCCTCGACCAATAGTGAGTGAGCCTATTCTTAGATGGGTTGGAGGTGAGGGCATAGAGCAGGTAGATCCCTTTCAGGTGTGCCAGAGGAAAGCCCGCTGGCATGCCAAGTCCTCTCCACAAGGCAGGAAGCCATGGGGCCAGCTGGGATTGGAGCTATTCCTCTGGCCAACTGGAAGGATTTAGGCTGGTGAAAGGATGCCCTCAAACACAGATCTGACCATGGAGTCCAAGGGTTTCCCCGAGGAGAGGTGGGCAAGACCACACAGGCTTTCTTGTAATCTGACTCTCCCCTGTATGGCCTCTGTATTAGTCTTGTGTTGCTGCATAACAAATGACCACAAACATAATGGCTTAAAGTAACATGCATGTATTATGTAATAGTTTGCATGGGTCAGGAGTCCAGGCGTGTCCTCTGATCAGGTGCCACCAGGCCACAATCACAGTGTTGTCCACAGCTGCTGTTCCCACGTGAGCCTCTGGATCCTCTCCCAAGCTCATTAAGTGTATGGCAGAATTTGGTTCCTTGCCAAAGGACTGAGGCCCCTGTTTTCTTGCTGGGAACTGTGCTCCATTCCTAAGGCCACTTGTAGTCTGCTGCCGCATGGCCCCCGGAGGCAGGTCACAAAGCAGATGTTTGCAAGTTTCCAGGCCGGCAGAAGTGCATTGCTCTGACTGCAGTCTCCTTAGTGTCTTGCTACAAGAGTGTCTTATGAAACATCATGCAATCAGGGGAGTGACTATCCATCCCATCAGCATTTGCCACGTGACACAATCTAATCAAGGGAGCAGCTACCCTTCGTATTCAAAGGTTCCCTTCACATTCAAAAGGAGGGCGTCATCCAAGCTGTACACCCAGAGGTGGGGCTTTTAGGGAGCCCTCTTAGAGTTCTGCCTACCACAATCTCAAGAATGCAAGAATATGTTCCAGTTTCCACTGGTGGGATGAAATTTCTCCTTCTACATTAATTAGTTGAGTCACTTCAGCAAAGAATCAGGGAGGGAGAGTTATGTTTAAGACACTACATCATTATTCAGGTAATTAACTTTCTACCTAAATGAATTGATGTTTTTGACTTATTGTGTTTACCTTTTCAAAAAATGTTCTTTGAACAAATCAACTAATCTGAAATGTAAATAAAACTACTTTATAAGGTTGAGGCAGTGTATCTGTTTTAAATAATAGACTTTATTTTTTAGAGCAGTTGTAGGTTTTCTGAAAGTGGGGCATGAAGTACAGAGAGTGCCTGTACACCCCTGTGCCACAGCCCCCAACGCACAGTTTCTTCTATTATTAACATCTTGAGTTAGTGTGGTACAGCTTTTACAATTGATGAGCCAGTATTGGTATACGATTATTAACTGAAGTCCATAGATTCCATTAGGACTCACCCTTACTGTTGTATGGTCTATGGATTTTGCCTGATGCATAATTGGCGTTTGACATGTATACATGTACACAGCATCCATGACATGCATCTACCACTGCAATACAATACAGTATAGTTTCAACTCTGTATTTTTTCTTTTTTTTTCTTTTTTCTTTTTGTGGTACGCGGGCCTATCACTGTCGTGGCCTCTCCCGTTGTGGAGCACAGGCTCCAGACGCGCAGGCTCAGCGGCCCAGCCGCTCTGCGGCATGTGGGATCCTCCCGGACCGGGGCACGAACCCGCGTCCCCTGCATCGGCAGGCGGACTCTCAACCACTGCGCCACCAGGGAAGCCCAACTCTGTATTTTTTGATCAAAAAAAAAATTTTAAATCCAATCTTTGTCCTGTCATGGATCACTTATATGATCCTTTCAGGCAAATGTAGGGTGTCCAGACAGCTATGTTGTGGGTTAGCACATAACAGAGCCTTTTGTGACTGCATAGAGGTTGGCCTGAGAGCCCTGATATCCAAAATCAATTATTAGGCATGACGTGGTTCAATCTGTTTAAGAACACAGTCTCTAGGGAGGGAATTTTAAGACAGAGAGGGTAGTTTAGGTAATAATACTAATAGTATGATCCAGACCAAAGTCTAGCGGCACAGCATAACAATGAGTTGTCAGAGATAAAATTATCTTGAGGATGCCCTGCGAAAGATTGTGGAGAGAATGAGAAGCCAGGGAGAAAATATTTCATAAGACACGTCTGATAAAGGACTGTTACCCAAAATATAGAAGGAACTACTAAAACTCAACAATAAGAAAAGAACCAGATTTTAAAATGGGCAAAAGATCTGAATAGACACCTCACCAAAGAAGATACACGGATGGCAAATAAGCATAGGAAGAGATGCTCTACATGACGTGTCATCAGGGAAATGCAAATTAAAACAACAATGAGATACTAACACATACCTATTAGAATGGCCAAAATTCAAGCACTGATACCACCAAATGCTGACAAGGAGCGTTTGAACTCTCGTTCATTGCTGGTTGGCATGCAAAATGGTACAGCTACTTTGGTAGACAGTTTGGCAGTTTCTTACAAAACTAAACCTACTCTTACCTTATAATTCAGGAATCACACTCTGGTATTTATGCAGATGAGTTAAAAACTTATGTCCATATACCAAAAAAAAAAGAGTTCTCAAGCCACGAAAAGACATGAAGGACACCTAAATGCATATTGCTAAGTGAAAGAAACTAGTTGGAAAAGGCTACATGCTGTATGATTCCAATTACATGACATTCTGGAAAGCAAAGCTATGGAGACATAAACATGGTGGTTGCCAGTGGTTAGGGGGAGATGGAGGGTTGGATAGGCAGCCACAGAGGATTTTCAGAGCAGTGAAGCTATTCTGTATGACACCACTTCAGGGCAGCTCTCTGCACTTTCTGCTCAATTCTGCTGAGAACCTAAAACTTTGGTTAACCTAAAAAACAAAGTCTATTTAAAAATTACCTTGAGGAAAATGTGTTTCCAAGCCGGTAACCCAGACTAAAGCCAAGCCCCACAGGATTTGTGAAGGCTGGCTTGAACACGTACGTGGCTGGTGCTAAGTGTTCCTTCCAACCCAACCGCTCTGGCTGGCACAAAGCCTTTTTTTCCCTGGAGCGATGGCCGTGTGTGGCTGTATTCACTGTAGAGGCAGCTTGATTGAGCACAGAGCAAACTCAACTAAGCTCATTCTCTCTAGGACTACAATGGGGATCAAGACAGAGTAGTATTGTGTGGAGTAGAGTAGCTGCCTCTTTTGCCTGAGGGTGACAAATATGCAACGAAACTCCATTTGGCAGTGAGAAACAATGGCAATGCTAAATTGTTCAGATATAAGTATTGTGCTGTCTTGGGTGTAGGAATCAGACGACACTTTGAAGGACACTGAAACCCAAGGGGGTGCTTAGGTGAATCACAGGTGTGATGGAAGGGAACACTGAAGGAAGGGTTAGACACTGATCTCCTAGATAATCTTGGAATTGGAGGTTTCCATTTATTTTGGAAAAGTAACATCCACTCACACATGACATTCCAGATCTAAGAATGTGTAATTTATTTTTTCCTGAATTCTTTGATTTTGTTTTATGTCCTTAAATTGCCATCTATATATTTGGAACTCAAGAGTATACTTTGCACAGGAGACGGGTTTGGGAAGCAATCCATCCACCTTAGAGTCTATATAAAAAATAGTTTAGTTAACATTGTATCCACAGAACTTTTTATAAGGTTGCTTCAACCAGATATCCTACCTATGACTCCAGAGAACAACAGATTGAAATCATAGCATATTTGGCATATAACATAATCATGTGCCTCTGCTCTCTCATTAGTGTATGGAGATCCCTAGGGAAGATCCACAGCAGGATGTAGCGAGGAGACCCTACAAGAGCTGCTTAGATGGAGTCTCTGAGTTGCTTTGGTTCTGCTTTAATGTCACTGGGTTCTTATGCTCATTTGTTTCCTTTCTTCTTCAGCTTCTTAGTTGATTAAAAACTAGTCAGGCCACACCCATCAGAAAGGCTATTATAAAAAAAAAAAAGAAAGGAAGGAAGCAAGATGGAAGAAAGGAAGGAAGATGGAAGAAAGGAAGGAAGAGAGAGGGAGAGGGAGAGAAAGAAAGGAAGTAAGGAACAATGTAATTGCTCTCCTCATTGTATATTTTTCACATTCAGATATAGATTTGATTCTGAAATCAGAGTATCACAGAATATGAAAGCTGGAAGAAAAATTATTTAGCCTAGTAAATTATTTAGCAAAGTAATATTTTTTCAAATAAAGTTCTACAGGGTTCACTAATATAGCAAAATAAAATATTAAAACTGATACATGGCCTTCTTGGCTAGTCAGTTTTCACGGCTGGGCCAAAAACATGACATCAGTTGTGGAAGACTTAAGCATATTCAAAAGCTCCTGATTCCTGAGGTTCACCTGAGCTTTTACGCATCCACAGAGCACAGGTTGAAACCCCATATCTAGTACTACCCGTACGTTCTGCAGATTTAAGTGATCTGCCTAACACATATAACTTTTTTGTTGTGATTTTCAAAAATTAGTTCTAAGTTGCAATTGAAAATATTTATTCTTTTACTCAGTTTTATAAATCTGTGAAGCATTTGGAGATTAGAAAAGTCGGAGTGTCAATGAGGCCAGTTAGCTCAATATGGTAGAGTACAAGAGTATGGACTTGGAGTCCAAAAATCTAGATCCTGGTTCTAACTTTGCTGGTCACTAGTGTGTGACTAGAGAAGAATCAGCTCACCTTCCGGATCTGGATGCTGCGTTATGTCTGAAAGTAAGGATAATAATGCCCAATGCACCTAGTGTCTGAGGCTACCATGTACATGTTAGTTAAGTTTATATTTTTGAGGATGTTTTTGCCATGGTAGAAGAAAATGATAATAGCGATCACCAAACGGAGTTCTTTTAAGTTTTAATAAGACGGTGTATACATTTAAAGCTGTATATTAATAAATGTTAAAAGTTTATGTTAGTCTAAATATTTTTAATTTATAAAAATAAAGTGTTATCAATTTTTGAAAAGCCAAGTATAGTCTGTGAACAAGTTTTGAATTCTACATCTGTCATTGGGCAGGGATTTCTAGAGATTTAAAATAGTGGTTATTCCCGGGCTTCCCTGGTGGCGCAGTGGTTAAGAACCCGCCTGCCAATGCAGGGGACACAGGTTCAAGCCCTGGTCTGGGAAGATGCCACATGGCCTCGGGGCAACTAAGCCCACGTGCCACAACTACTGAGCCTGCTCTCTAGAGCCCACGAGCCACAACTACTGAAGCCCACGCACCTAGAGCCCATGCTCCGCAACAAGAGAAGCCACTGAGTGCACCGCGACCAAGAGTAGACCCCGCTTGCCACAACTAGGGAAAGCCCACGTGCCGCAACTACTGAGCCTGCGCTCTAGAGCCCATGAGTCACAACTACTGAGCACATGTGCCACAACTAGTGAAGCCCGCGCACCTAGAGCCCGTGCTCTGCAACAAGAGAAGCCACCACAATGAGGAGCCCGCGCACCTAGAGCCCGTGCTCCGTAACAAGAGACGCCACCGCAATGAGAAGCCCGTGCCCCGCGACAAAGAGTAGCCCCTGCCCACCGCAACTAGAGGAAGCCTGCACGCAGCAACGAAGACCCAACGTAGCCAAAAATAAATAAATAAATTTATAAAATAGTGGTTATTCTTGCATCAGTCAATTTCCCCTTCACAGTAAGGAAAATATAATTTATTCGTCCCACAAATTTATGATCACTCCATCTACTCGGTTCAGATTACGTAATTCTTTCTCTTAATCAAATTTACATTTGGAATACAGGGTTTTAAAACATTAAATTTATTCTATTAAAATAGTTCTATTAATTTAAAGATTTTAAGCTACATGCCTTGATAAGGTTATTCCTCTTCTGGAATGAACAGAAGCACAAAACAGGTAACAATAATTCTTATTTCATACTGATTCCTTTAGATAATCATCAAAACAACTAAAACAGAATACAAAATGTGAAATTATCTTTCTCTGTCATGGGTCCTTTTTTTTTTTTTTTTGCGGTACGCGGGCCTCTCACTGTCGTGGCCTCTCCCATTGCGGAGCGCAGGCTCCAGACGCGCAGGCTCAGCGGCCATGGCTCACGGGCCCAGCCGCTCCGCGGCACGTGGGATCTTCCCAGGCAGGGGCACGAACCCGTGTCCTCTGCATCGGCAGGCGGACTCTCAACCACTGCACCACCAGGGAAGCCCATGTCATGGGTTCTTTTTTTAATGGTGCTTTTTAATCAGCAATTTTTAAAGAAAAATCAGTGCTCTAGGGCAGGGATTGGCAAACGAAGGCCTGCAAACCAAATATAGCCCACTTCCTGTTTTTGAAAATGAAATTTTATTGGAACACAGCCATGCTCATTTGCTTATTTACATTTTGTCCATGGCTGCTTTTGCACTTTGACTGCAGTTGAATCATTGCTACAGAGACCATATGGTTTGCAAAGCCAAAAATATTTCCTATTTGATCCTTTGTGGAAAAAAATTGCCCACTCCTGATCTAAGGACTAAGTACAGGAAAAAGAAATAGATGGCCCACTTTCTTGCAGCAATGGTTTAATCAAAAGGTTCTAAAATATAAGTATTCCGCACTGGGTTGAAAAACAGGCATTCTGCCCAATGCTCATGAAAGCCTTACCTTGAAAGGTCACCCTGTGGTCAGTGTTCTTTACTGCTGGATGCCAGGAAGTGTGAGTTCCTTTCCTCTGTCTGTGGAAACAAAGACCAAGTAGCTATGTCCAGACTTCTTAGGTGATAAGATTTTTTTTAAGGACAGACAACAGTGATACATAAACAACAAATAACAAAATGATGCAGATCCTTTTCACAGATTTTTGGATGGGTGTTTGGACCACCTTGACCTTAGTTGACTTTGAGAAGCTGCTTCTTTGGGGCCTCAGTTTTGGGGACGACAGAGGGTGGTCAGTGGCATTGCAGAAGTGTCTTTCCTACGGTCCCCTCTCTGCAGGCTTGGGAGAGGATTCTCTCCTTTTGTAGGAAAAATGTTGACTGTACTGGCCACAACCTTAACCCTTGGGTACGGCCAAGCCTCCTGCTGGTTCCACTCTTTTCAGACTTCGTTGCTATGTAAGGCAATACATTCCACTTTTGTTTAAGTGCTTTGAGTTGGGTTTCGATTACACACAATCACAGCTGTTCTTCATCTGAATGTCTGCAGCTCTAACATCCTATGATTTTTTTTTCAATTTTTATTGGAGTATAGGTGATTTACAATGTTGTGTTAGTTTCTGCTGTACAGCAAAGTGAATCAGTTATACATATATCCACTCCTTTTTAGATTCTTTTCCCATATAGTCCATTACAGAATATTGAGAAGAGTTCCCTGTGCTATACAGTAGGTCCTTATTATCTATTTTATATATATGTACTTAATGTGTCCACAGAGACTTTATTTTTTAAAATTTATTTATTTATTTTTGGCTGTGTTGGGTCTTCATTGCCGTGCGTGGGCTTTCTCTAGTTGCGGCGAGCAGGGGCTACTCTTCGTTGCGGTGCGCGGGCTTCTCATTGCGGTGGCTTCTCTTGTTGCGGAGCACGGGCTCTAGGCACACGGGCTTCAGTAGTTGTGGCTTGCAGGCTCTAGAGTGCAGGCTCTGTAGTTGTGGTGCATGGGATTAGTTGCTCTGCGGCATGTGGGATCTTCCCGGACCGGGGCTCGAACCCGTGTCCCCTGCATAACCACTGCGCCACCAGGGAAGTCCTATCTATTTTATATATAGTAGTGTATATATATGTCAGTCCCAATGTTACAATTTATCCCCACCCCCACCTTATCCCCTGATAACCATAAGTTTGTTTTCTACATTGGTGACTCTATTTCTCTTTTATAAATAAGTTCATTTGTACCATTTTTTTAGATTCCACATATAAGCAGTATCTTATGATATTTGTTTTTCTCTGACTTACTTCACTTACTATAATAATCTCTAGGTCCATCCTTGTTGCTGCAAATGACATTATTTTGTTCTTTTTTATGGCTGAGTAATATTCCATTGTATATATGTACCACATCTCCTTTATCCATTCCTCTGTTGATGGGCATTTAGGTTGCTTCCACGTTCTGATTTTCCACCCCCAGGAAGCTCATCTATGAGGGCTGTTGCTTGTGATGTTTAACATCAGACCTGCATTAAAATTGCAGCTCCACCATCTGTTCGTTGTGTTAGCTTTTGAGCTTCAGGCCTTACCTCTATAAAATGGAGATAATAATACCTGCTTTCAAGATTGTTGTGATGGTGAAAGGAGATTGAATATTTGAAAAGTGTAAGGCATAGAGATTGAATATTTGAAAAGTGCAAGACAATAAATATTCTGAAAGTGTTCCCCTAGTCGTCCTCAACCAAATCAGGAACAATGGAGTCAGAGGTCCTAACCCTCACCTCCTCCAACTCATCCTATGCATACTCATTCTTCTAGGATTAAGTCAATGGTTTCTCCTTTGGGAAGGCTTCTCTGCCCACCCACCACTCACTAAGCTTAACTCAATGCCAGTTCTCAATGATCTTACAACCCTCTGAGATTAGCACTGACAACATTTATAGCACTTAACCCAGCTTTTAAGACAAGTTTTCCACTTTATTTATAGTAGCAATAGATGTTCATTATTTTAAAAATTGGAAAATATAGAAAAGTACAAAGATAAGCATAATAGATGCACAAATCAGCCATATTCCCATTCCTACAATTCAGGCATAAGTGAGAGATAATTCCCTCTCTCTCTCTCTCTCTCTCTTAACCTACATGTATTGATATTCATACGCTTTCAGCTGCACGTAAGAGAAAACCAGGACTCAATATTCATTTGTCTTAAACAATCAGAAATAATTGGCTCATGTAAGTCCAGAGATAAGGTGACTTCTTAAGAAGGACAATTAATTAAAAGTCAGTCTCAAGTTATAGCAACAAGGAACTGGGACTAAAACAAATTTAATATTCCTTAAGTACTATTTTGAAGACTAAATGAAAATCAGTCAACTATATCTAAATATCTAAATAGTTGAAATAAGTGAGTAAATTCAACAAATTGGGCATATGGGGAATTGATTACAGTGGATGGGCATTTGATGAATTGACTTTTGGCCACTGACCTACAGTGGATGATGCCAAGGTTGAGCGACCAGTGGATTAGCAGCCACCCCCTCCCCTATCTGGGCCTTCCCATCTTCCCGCCTTCTCCTGGTGTCAGCTCAGCCCAGCCTCGCTGCATGGCAGCCGCATGGTGCAGACATCATGTGCAGACCCGCCAACGTTTAGTAGAAACAGAACTTTGGCTTCTTGTGTCTCTTTTCAAGATGGAGGAAAACTTTTCCAGAAGCTTCCTCCCCTCCCCAAACATTTCACTGGCCTGAGATGACCTCATACCTACCCATGTCTCAACCTACCACAAGGGGCATTCATGGTGACCACTGGTGATGGGCTCCCCAGAGCAGGGCTGCTCCCTGAAGCACACAGCTATGCAGAGGCAGGTAGAAACCTTGACAAGACCATGTTGTTCGGGAAGAGGAGGGAGATGGGGCTGGGAGGAATCAACAGTTCCTGCTTCCACATTTTTTTTTTTTGCGGTACGCGGGCCTCTCACTGTTGTGGCCTCTCCCGCTGCGGAGCACAGGCTCCGGACGCGCAGGCTCAACGGCCATGGCTCACGGGCCCAGCCGCTCCACGGCATGTGGGATCTTCCCGGACCGGGGCACAAACCCGTGTCCCCTGCATCGGCAGGCGGACTCTCAGCCACTGCGCCACCAGGGAAGCCCTACCACGTCTTTTTGATTTAACACATATAAATTTCCCGATGACATTAAATGTTTTTGAAAGCGTGATACTAACTAAAAATATAATTGCACGAAAGCATCATAGTTTATTTAACAAGTTCCCTGTTGAGTTAGGGCAATTCAAATTTTTCACTATTATAAATCACTCAGTGTTTTATCCTAAAACTATCATATTAATGTTCATAAACCCATTTCCTTGAAAAATGCTATTTCTCTTACTGAAATAAGTATCGCCATTGATAGTTAGGTGTCCTTAATTGTTCAAGAAAAAATTGTATGTATATCTTATATTATACATACAGCCTTTTGTAACCTTTACTACCAGCTCCTTTGTTGACTCACTTTCCCCCATAACTAGAAGAGATCTTGGCCAGCTCATTTCAACAAATGTTTACTGATGATGTTGTCAAGCCCCACAAAATGAATAAGAGCTAATCTCTGCCTTTTTGAGCTTATAGTTTAGTAGAGTTTTTCCTGAGTTAACCCTCAGCAGGTAGCAGTCTTTCGATGACCAGAACTGTCTGATCCATATATTTATTTAATATTTCTTGAGCATTTATTATTCGCCAGGCCCTGTCCTAGGATCCAGGGGTGCAGTGTCCTCTTGGAACTTGGTAGCATCCCTAGGAACTGAGAAAGCAGTCCAAGTGGACCTTTCAGAGTTGTTCCTCCTACCTATTTTTCTCAGGCCCTTTGTCACTCAGAAAGGAAACATCTGGCCTCCCTGCCTTTTTCTGAGTACTTTTGAGGGAATAGAGTCATATATATTTTCTTGCTTTTGGCCTTGTCACTGATGTCATAGATAATGTAACTTTCTCAACAAAGGCCTCAGTCAGAAACTTTAATTTGACAGTCTTTGTTTCCTAATGCAGTTGGTAGGAAGGCAGGAAGCGCTGCTCACAATGAACTTGGCCAGCTGTGGCTGCAAACCGCATGGGAGAACTCAAATCCTACTGACCCAGCCAGCCGACTGCATTCTCTCCCGGGACCTGGAACCTACCCAGGCAGTGAGAGGCCAGAGAGCACTGGGCTCTGACTTGGGACTTCCGTTCAGTTTGGAATTTTTCAGGACAAAATTTCATGCTTACAAATTTCATGCTTAAACACAAACAGTTCTGCAGTTGCCCAGGTGAACTTTTTTTTTTCAAATTTTACTGAAGTATATTTGATTTACAATGTTGTACTTAATTTCTGCTGTACAGCAAAGTGACTCAGTTATACATATATACATTCTTTTTCCTATTCGTTTCCATTATGGTTTATCACAGGATATTGAATATAGCTCCCTGTGCTAGACACTAGGATCTTGCTATTTATCCATCCTGTATATACTAGTTTGCATCTACCAACCCCAAACTCCCAGTCTATCCCTGACCCTCCCCCCTCCCCCTTGGCAACCACAAGTCTGTTTTCTATGTCTGTGAGTCTGTTTTTGTTTTGTAGATACATTCATTTGTGTCGTATTTTAGATTCTATATATGAGTGATATCATATGGTATTTGAACTTGGTTTTAAAAAAAAGATATAAACATTTCATTTTTACCAGAATAAAATTATAAGAATCTTTCTACCTTTTTGTGGTCCACCTAAACCTACACAGTTAATAATTCCTTTTTTGACTCAGGGACTTGATTGGGGAGAAGATCTTGATTCATAGAATTTTCGAGTTAGAAGGACCTTGGAAATGATCTTGTCCAGTGATGCGCAAGCCTGGCTGCCCATCCAAACCACACAGGAGGTTTTTATGAATATAGTTTCCCAGGCTCCACCGGGGCCAAAGGAGTCAGATTCTCAGGACATCAGGTCCTAGTGCCAGAAACACTGGTCCAAACCTCACATTTCACAGATGAGGAAATTATGGGCCAAAGATTTGTGGAGTCACACAGTCATATCATGTCACTGGGGTTAATACATTTTTGTACTCAAACATAAGCCTCTTTCTTTAGTTTATTACCCGAGAAATTTCAGGGAAGCTGGAAGAGAGGCACCGCTGAGTCTTGAATCCTCGTAAGGACATGGAGGGAGGTCAGTAAATGAACAGCAGGGGCAGAGAAATGAGGAGAGGCAGGGAGGTCTGCAGAGTCGTCAGCGAGATGCAGAAGCCATCAGCAGGCGGTGATCTGAGTGGCAACAAAGCAGTCTGTCCTGCTCCAGGAGCAAGGCCTGCCCCTGGCCCGCACCCCTCCTTTCCTGCACAGACTGCAGAGCCGGGAGGGGCTGAAGGAATGGGGCCTGCAGAGCAGCATCACGTAGAGATGCAGCAGCAGGATCTGACATCCGGTCTGGTGCCGGGAGACCCTGACTCAGGGCGATGTAACCGTGACTCAGGCGGCTACTCCACTCACCCAGTGCACAGCCGGCATTCCCTGCCCTGCAGGCAGGAAAGAGGCGTAGGTTCAAGGTGGCAGCACTACATACACCTTCAGCTGAAGCCCAGGCCTGCCTGTAGCCTCGGGCTGCTCTTTTCTGGTTAATGTAGATAAATACAGAAAAGTGGCATGATATAGCTTTTTAGTAGAAAAACAGCAAAGGTTATTATTATTTTTTTAATGATACATATTTTAAAAAGCAGACTTAAATAGAATTGAAAGGAAGATAACTTGCTGGGACTGAGTTCTCCAATAAGATGCATTTGTTCCGCAGGTATATATGGAATACCTACTATGCACAAGGCAGTGTTCCAAGCGTTGGTTTCTGGAGCTTACATTCTTAGAACTGAAATCATAAATATCTTGGTAATTAACAAACAAGTGCATACATGATGGTTTCCTTTCCTTGGAGTAACAGCTTCCTGATATTTTTTGAGCTCTGCTTATTTCAGTATTTAAAAGAGCAGCAACTTAATGAAATGAGAAGACCTGAAATAAAGATTGTGGCATCCTAGCAAATAGAAAGGAGGTATTAGGTTAATTGTGCTCTTACGTAGCATGTTAGATGGAACTCCATAAAGCCACACGTTGTGAAAAGCAAAATTTTGTAAAGTCCGGCCAAGAGTCAAAATCCACAAAGTATAATACTCCACGTTGTTTTACTCTTGTGTCAACCTAAAAAGTGCTGATATATAATTTTAACAATATTAACCAATTGCTACAATTTATCGAATACTGTGTACCAAACAGTGTGCATTTAAAAAATTTAATCCTGGGGCTTCCCTGGTGGCGCAGTGGTTGAGAGTCCGCCTGCTCGTGCGGGGGACAGGGGCATGCCCCGGTGTCCGGGAAGATCCCACATGCCGCGGAGCGGCTGGGCCCGTGAGCCATGGCTGCTGAGCCTGCGCGTCCGGAGCCTGTGCTCCGCGACGGGAGAGGCCACAGCAGGGAGAGGCCCGTGTATCGAAAAAAAAAAAAAAAAAAAAAAAAAATTTAATCCTGACCACAAGCTTTAGAGGCAGGTCTTATCCCCATTTTATAGACGTGATAACTGAAGCACAGAGAGGTTAAAAAACATGTCTATGATTCCACAGCTCTTGAACCAAATTTAAACCCAGTTAGTCTGATTCCCAAGTCCCCATTATTCACAAACAAGCTTGAGTGCCTCCCCAGACATCCTCGTGAATCTGTCATGCATTATAGGTGGGAAAAGTAGAGCACAGTGGTTAAATGCCTGGGCTTTGGTGTCAGGCACATCCTCTTTACATCCTGGCTCTGCTGCTGCCTAGCCAAACAGTGCCTGCCTCACTGACTTGTCCTGGGACCACAGGATAATTCATGTTAAGCACATGGTACAATTCTTGGCTCTCAGTTCTCAGTCCATGCTGACCATGATAACTATGGTCAAAAAGATGATGGTGGTGGTGACTGTATAGCAGCAGAACCTTGGCTTTGGTATGAAATCTATTTCTTAGTTCAGTCCTTCAAATTCTGAAGTTTGAGTTCCCAAATCTCCTAAAACTAATGACAAATTGTCATCAGATTGCTGGTTTGTTTCTTTCTTAACTCATCATCACCATTATTAACTTGGGAAATAGTAGAATGTCATTCTAAACAGCAAGCGCTTTGAAGCCAGGAGAGGGTGTAAATCTTTATTCTGACATGTACCTGATATGCAACTTTGGACTAATCATTAAATGTCTAAGCCCATATTTCTCAAGCTGTTTAAAGGAAGAATCAATTTCTTTCTTTCTTTCATCCTTCCTTCCTTTCTTTCTTCCGTCCCTCTTTCTAAGTCCCCTTCCTTCCTTCCTTCCTTTCTCTCCGGTTATTTCAAAACTATTGTGGACTGATACTGTTGCAAAATACAGTAGAACTATTTTAGCAATGTCAAATTGCTACAAACACACCTAAATGATTTCAATTTGTGTTCTAATCTCACTGAGGACATTAGCAGTTTGTGGACCTCAGATACATACTTCTCTTAGCTTTTATTTCATAATCTATAAAATTGGGACCCTACCACTTTTTTCACATGATTCTTACGAAAAATCAAGTGAAATAATGTGGATAAAATTCTTGTCTAGTGTGTCATGAGCACTGAAGAATTGGGAGCCCATTAGGAGTGCCTATTCCTGGCCTGTGCCAGAAACAAGGATAGAGAGACATAAGCAAGAGCTGTAAAAAGTAGGCATCTCAAGTATTCACAGCTGAATCCCATATGAGTCCATTTTCTCCCTATCTCTCTGGGCAGCTGAGTTGCTCCTTGGGAAATATATTCTACAACTCCAGTTTTTCCAGTGATGTTTTAAAAGGGGTACGTGACCAGCTTGGGCTAATCCCCGAGTCACGCCAAAGGTCTGTGCACTCTGAACCCAGCCTGTGGTTCCATTTTGCCCAGTATAAGGATAACCCTAGAACGTTACTAAAGAGAAGCAGTATGGACATCACCATGCTTGTCTAAAAGTGAATGCATTATGGTCAGGATTTCAGTTGTGGCTCAGAAGTGAAATAGCTCTGCCTGTAATGCCTAGTTAAATTAACCTGAGACAACACTGTTAAATTACATATTTAATAACTGTGTAATCACTCCGTTGATAGTATCATCCATTTGGCTTTAGAGGTGGGGTGAACAGAGTTCCCAGTGGAGCTGAGAGAGAGGAGCTGGAGCTGCCCTGGAATGCTACCCACCAGGACAATTCCTATACTATACAGTGATGGGACAACCAAGAAGTGTAGCTGAGTCACATCAGCAATCTCCAGGCAACATTTGAAGGCTTGGTGAGTGTCTAAGTGATTAAATCATGATGTTGACAAGAGACAGGATGACATCTCCTTGGTCATGATATTTAATTGAACCTGGCACAAGTTGCAATCAAAGCACCAAAAAACATGAATAGGAAGATGACAAACATCTCTAAGATTTGTTTGATGACTCTAGCCCAGACCTCTCTTCAAGCCCCTGGGTAATGATGTGGCCTTGGGGTAGTTCCAAAGTCAGAACCACAGACCTCAAGTCTGAGCAGCTCTTTGAAAGCTCACTGGGCTTCCCTGGTGGCGCAGTGGTTGAGAGTCCGCCTGCTGATGCAGGGGACACAGGTTCGTGCCCCAGTTCGGGAGGATCCCACATGCCGTGGAGCGGCTGGGCCCGTGAGCCATGGCCGCTGAGCCTGCGCGTCCGGAGCCTGTGCTCCACGTAGAGAAAGCACCTTTAACCTTCTAGCTGTTTCACTTTGAGCCATCCTGTGTGTCTCTTCTGCCTTCGGTTTTGCCTGTCTCTTTCATTTCCTCTCTCTGGGATGGCTCACATACTCTTTTGTCCCTCTCTCCAGCCTCACTTTTAGGACAGTTTCTCTGCCCCTTATATTTGACTTTCAAGTTTCATAAACTGGGAAAGAGAAGAGCTATCAGTACATATTTCTGTGAAAGAAAACATTATCAGAAGTCCTGTAAGGAGAAGAAAACTAGAATAATACTGAAGAGTGCACTTTCCAAGGGAACCTACAATAAGATCCATAAAAGATTTTTAATAATTTTATAAATAACTAGAAGTGCTGTGGACTAATCAGTTGAAAAAGTTTGAAATGTTATATCAACATTTACTAAGAAAACACTACTCACAGTAAGAGATTTTGTGATGAAATTTAGAGTAAAAAAATTTTTAAATTCTACACTGGCAGTGTTGCAAGCTCAGAAGCAAACTGCAAATCTGTCAGTACTTGTAGCTAGAGGCAATATTGTCTTATTTTACAAATGACATTAAGATTACAGGAAAAAAAGAGGAAAGGGAATTTATTTTCAGTGAGTTACGGGAAGTTCAAAATTTCAAAATATAAGTACAGGTATCCAACCCAACACTGGTAACATCAAAATCTAATCAAAACGGAATAGTAAAAAAGCTGTTTTCCTTCCCATCCATTTTTGCATAACATCCTGATTGACCATTTTAACAAGCATTTTAACATGCTTGAGATGGCAGCTCTAATTTACATCACAGGCTCTCTCGGATTAGTCATCCTGCTGTAAAAGCTGTGGCCTCGAGTAAGTGTAATCTTTTATGAGAATAATATCATTAAGGATCTCTTGTGACATCTGAAAAAAATCTGCTTTCTGCTTTGTCAGCCTAGTGCTAGCCCCAATTTTTCTCTTTAATAGCCCAGGGGAAAGAGCACCCGTAGCTCTGAAAATCTACAAGTCTAGGGAGGGATGAGAAATCACGTAGCATGTTCCTCAGGCTTCCAGTCTGAATGACCTAAACTATTTAGTGGCAAATAAAAATATAGCCTGCTTGTAAAGATCTCTGGAGATGATTATGCAATGACTAATTCCTACTCAACAATTCTTTGTCTTATTTAACCAGAGTCCAAGGGCTGAGTACGTTGCATTTCTCCGCTGAGAAGCAGGAGAGCTGGACCTCCCCCTGGATGGGACTGCAGCGGACTTGGGTTTCACGGGGTGTGTTGTCTGAGATGGTCTGCATATGCCAGCAGGGCTGAAGCACCTCATGGTTATCAAGTGTGGGGTGTTTTCTGTGCATAGATACACGAAGTCCCCAGCCCTTCGGTCGTCCCTGAGCTTTGTCTCTCACTTGAGCGTTTCACCCTGATGAGAGGGCTCACTTCTACTGCTTGCCCACGGAGCTGTCTCCCATCATGCCTCACACTCCACCCCACTTGTACATTCAGATATTTAATTTAGCACAGGCTTCCACTTTCTGTCTCAGAGCTGTCGCTTTTGAGACCTATTCATCTTCACAGCCACCAAAAGTTGACTTCTTTTCCTCCCTAGAGATGGGAGACTTTTTTTTTCACCCAAATATAGGATTCTTTTTCCTTTTATTCAAATTACTCTTTTCAATGATAAAGAGAGAACTTCCAGGCTGTGGTGAGCTGTGGCTGCTTCCTGAAAGCCCGCCTGCAGGAATCCTATTCACACCTCAACAAAGGTGCCAGTGACTCTAGTTTCTACTCTAGTCGCTGCAACTAGTGAGCACTGTAAATGCTACAGTGCTAACACCAACCAGCCACTTCTGATAGCTGCAGAGACTACATCTGACCAGCTATACTGTCGTCTTCTCTTTTTCTCTCCTCTCTCATATTGTTTTGCTTCTTGGTTATATTCAAGTCTAATCTCTTTAAGCCCTGCCCCTCCCACGCCCATTTTGGTCAGTAGGGTGTGGGTCCCCAGGTGCACCAGGGCAGAGTTAACATTTTTCAGAGTGCCACGGGGAACAAAGTTGAGTGGCTCTACTTTACTGAATAGCGGGGTGGCACTGGAATGCTATTCTCAGTAGTAACCAGCCTTTACTTTTCCTGGTTCAAGAATCCTACTTGCTCTGGTTTTTTCCCTTAGTGTTTTAGCCTTCTGTCCTTTCATCTTCCCTGTGGCTCCTCTCTGAACTTTTCCGATTGCTCTGAGGCAATCAGTGCCTTACACAGCATTCTTGGAAGGATCTAACCAGCCCCTTAAGGAAATTACAATAGGAGCTCTTGAGTGTTGAGGGTACAGAGCAATGGCCCTGGGTGGTTTCCCCCACCCAGCGGGGCTGGTGAGGCTGGAACCAAGGTGCTCACAAGTGTGGTCTTCTAAGATGTTTTAAAGGACGGGAGTTCAAATAGGTACCAGCACTACTATTTTCATTACAGATAGTATTTCATTTAACTTTTACATTATATATATCGTGTCGTCTCCTTCATTGTCCATAAGAACCCCAAGAAGAAGGTCATTACATCTCCATTTAACAGGTGAAAAAGCTAAGCTCAGGGAGGAAGTATTAAAAATCAGAATGAGATTCCAGGTCTGTCTGACATCAGAGTGCAAGCTTTTGTACTAAATCATGCTGTTTTGCAAAATGCAGTATGCGAGGCAAGACTTTTCTGCCTCAGAAACAGCCCACCAGAGTGCTTTTGGGCCCTCCTCAGATTCTCAAAATGGCATATTCATCCCCATAACTTTGCAGAAACCAGCAGCTTCTATGTTACCTCTCCTTCCCCAGCTGAATACTGCTTCGGAGGGTGGGAGAGGGAGGTGGAAATATAATGAGAGGCAGAAAAAACATTGATATGGTATCAAAGATATAGGATTATTGTTGAAAATAGATTTTGAGATGCATGAATGGGATTTCTAAGAGACTAGATTCAAATTAATAATAACTTGTCTATGCCAGGAATCTTCTTGATTCGTATAGGATGCTTTGGCTGCAATTTCTGTACTAGTGGAGTCTGCAGGCATGCCATTTTCAGACTGACATTTGTCAGGGTCTCTACACTGTCACTGTTCACCCATCTGTCAAATCTGTAGATAAATGGTTTCCATCTTGAGTTTATGTAAATTACCTTATGTTAATGTTGTCATTTATTCTTTCTGGGGTTTTCATTTTTTATTTTTCCCTGACTCACTTTCCAATACACCAATCTGCTTTTGATACTAATTCTGTTTTCCACAATGTCAGCAATCCACACAGAGTACCAATAAATGAGTCTCCTCTGTACTGCCTAGAACTATGTATCTCTGACTGACTCAGAATCGCTCCTTAAACTAGGAAATTCAACATTTTAGAAGACAATTATGGAGTAAGTTGTGAACATACCTCATCATCTATATACCACACAGTATCTTCTCCTTTTTAAAAAAAGGGTGTAATTATAATCATCAGATATTGTTTAATGTCCGTAAGGGTACAATTGGTGCTGTACTAGATTTCCTTCATTCTAAAAGCCAAGGTATTTGGAAGAATAAGTCTTTTCCTAGAATCAACAGAGTTTATTCTCCTGAAAAGTGGGATTTAGTTTGAAGTAGGTACTTACTTTCAAAAATAGCTTCCAATTTTTTATGGTTATTAAACATTTATGTTTTGGAGGAAAAAAGAACATGAAGAGATTTATTTATATTTTTATAAATGTATAATTTTAACAAGTTTAAAGTATGAAAATTGCCTCCCTTATTTTTATTTACTCTGATTATGATTAAATTATATTTATTTATTTACTTATTTTTGGCTGCGTTTGGTCTTTGTTGCTGTGCTCCGGCTTTCTCTAATTGCTTCAAGCAGGGGCTACTCTTCGTTGTGGTGCGTGGGCTTCTCACTGTGGTGGCTTCTCTTGTTGCGGAGCATGGGCTCTAGGGCGCAGGCTCAGTAGCTGTGGCACACGGGCTTAGTTGCTCTGCGGCATGTGGGATCTTCCTGGACCAGGGCTCGAACCCGTGTCCCCTGCATTGGCAGGTGGTTTCTTAACCACTGAGCCACCAGGGAAGCCCGATTAAATTAAAATTAAAACTCTCTCTTGTTTCCATCAATTTGAGGGAAACCAATAGGAAAGATTAAGTGCAGTGGACAAATCTATATAAGGCACAAAGTTAGAGTAAGTTGAGAAGGAAATCCAGGAATAGGGAGGGAATTTTATTTGTTGAAATGTTGAAGTTGTAGAGTATGTTTTAATTTCTTTATAGTTTAAAATGCAGCATTTGTAATACATAATAATTTTAACCCTATAACATAAAAATTTATGAAAACACACAAAAGCAGAGACTAATATTATGAACCATGATACATCTTTCTCCTCTTCAAGTTTTCTTTTCAAGATTTTTACTTGTAAAAACCAGGTCAGTAGTCCTGTAGAGTATCCCATATTCTGGAGTTTTTTGATGTTTTCTTGTGGTGTCATTTAAATTGTTCCTCTATCCCCTGTATTTCCTACCAATGTAAAGTAAGATCTAAATACCTGATTAGATTCTGCTTTTTTCTGCACAACTGTTCCACAGGTGGTGCTTTGTACTACATAATGTATCACGTTAAGAAGCACCTGTCTGGTTGACAGACTTTTAGTAATGCTAAGATGACCTGAGTTCAGGTGGGGGAAGTCCAGTCCTCTTGTGCAGCCCTCTGCCAAACTTTACCTAATAGCTTTTAGAAGAATCAGTTATTGCAACAGAGATTGCCAAATAGTAATTTTTTCACTTTTATCATTACTTCTATAGTTGTTATTGATGCCTGTCGTTCTTCTGTAAAGAAGAGCTTTGCTTAATCAAATACACTATATAGATACTTTGCAAATCAATTCAAACAAGAAAGGCAGCATAAATGCTTAATTCTTTTGTTCTAATTACCAGTTTCCAGAGTAAAAAGTTAGTACTCTGGCCACCTCCAATGGTGACCAAAGAGGGTTTTCTTTTGTTGTTGTTGTTTTTAAATTTTTGTTTGTTCACTTTTTAACCATTTCTGTTTCTTCTTTCTTAAAAATGAACTCATTACAAATGCAACAAAAAAAGAATTAAATACCTAGTAATAAATCTAACTAAGGAGGTAAAAGACCTATACTCAGAAAACTATAAAACACTGATTAAAGAAATTGAAGTCAATACAAACAGATGAAGAGATATACCATGCTCATGGATTGAAATAATTAATATTGTTAACATGACTATACTACCCAAACAGATTCAATGCAATCCCTATGAAAATACCAATGCCATTTTTCATAGGATAAGAAGAAATTTGTATGGAAACACAAAAGACTCTGAATAGCCAAAACAATATTAAAGAAGAAGAACAGGGGCTTCCCTGGTGGCGCAGTGGTTGAGAGCCCGCCTGTCGATGTGGGGGACATGGGTTCGTGCCCCGGTCTGGGAGGATCCCACATGCCGCGGAGCGGCTGGGCCCGTGAGCCATGGCCACTGAGCCTGCGCGTCTGGAGCCTGTGCTCCACGATGGGAGAGGCCGCGGTGGTGGGAGGCTTGCGTACCGCAAAAAAAAAAAAAGAAGAAGAAGAAGAAGAAGAACAAAACTGGAGGTATCATGCTCCCTGATTTCAAAGTATATTACAGGGCTACAGTAATCAAAACAGTATGATACGGGTACAGAAACAGACACATAGATCAATGGAATAGTGAGCCCAGAAATTAACCCACACTTATATGGGTAATCAGTCTATGACAAATGAGGCAAGAATATACAATGGAGGAAATATAGCCTCTTCAATAAATGGTGTTGGGAAAACTGGACACCTACATGCAGAAGTATCAAACTGGACTACTTTCTCACACCATGCACAAAAATTCAAGACAGATTAAAGACTTAAATGTAAGACCTGAAACCATAAAACTTTAGAGGAAAATACAGGCAGTATGCTCTTTGACATGTCTTAGCAATATTTTTTTGGATATGTCTCTTCAAGCAAGGGAAACAAAAGCAAAAAAAAAGAAATGAGACTACATTAAACTAAAAAAACTTTTGCACAGTGAAGGAAATTATCAACAAAATGAAAAGGCGGTCTACTGAATGGGAGAAGATATTTGCAAGTGATATACCTGATAATGGTTAATATCCAAAATATATTAAGAACTGATACAACTCAACATCAGAAAACCAAAGAACCTGATTTAAAAATGGATAGAGGACCTGAATAGACATTTTTCCAAAGAAGATAAACAGATGGGAACAGACACATGAAAAGATGCTCAACATCACTAATATAAGGGAAATGCAAATCAAAACCACAATGAGATATCACCTCACACCGTCAGAATGGGTGTTATCAAAAAGACAACAAAAAACAAGTGTTGGGGAGGATGCAGAGAAAAGGGAACCGTCATGCACTGTTGGTGGGAATGTAAATTGATGCAGCCACTGTGGAAAACAGTATGGTGATTCTTCAAAAAATTAAAACTAGAACTACCATATGATCCAACAATTCCACTCCTGGGTATTTATTCAAAGAAAATGAAAAATTAAGATATATGCACCCCTGTGTTCATTGCAGCATTATTTACAATATCCAAGATGTGGAAGCAACCTAAGTGACCACCAATAGATGAATAGATAAAGAGGATGTGGTGTATATATGCAATTGAATACTATTCAATCACAAAAAAGAATGAAATCTTGCCATTTTTGACAATACGGATGGACCTGGAGGGTATTATGCTAAGTGAAATAAGTCAGACAGAGAAAGATGATTTCATTTATATGTGGAATCTACACAAAACAAAACAAATGAGCAAACATAGCAAAACAAAAATGGAGTCATAGATACAGAGAACAAACAAGTGGTTGCCAGAGAGGAGGGAGTCGGGGAAGGAGAGACGTAGGGGAGAGAGATTAAGAGGTACAAACTTTCAGTTACAAAATAAATGAAAAAAAATAATGAACTCATGAATTTTTATATATTCAATGTGTTTAAATCAATTGCAGTCATTTTTTCTCTTCAGTGCTCAAAATGTTGCATCTCTTTTCAATCCATCTCTGGTTCCTATGTCCTTTGATATGATCCAGTTAATCCTGATAGTTTCCTTGGTTTCAGGCACACATGTACACACACACACACACAGAGTCTCAATCCATCTTGTACATTTCCTGTTTCAAGTTTGGAATCAATCATTTTCCAAGCACCTAACAGGTGGGGAATTTCCAGTAGACCACACTTTCTACACTAAGGGTGATCATTGCTTCTAGGCTACCATTTGTTTCTAAGTCTTTTCAGGGTGTGAACTAGGAAATATGCATTTTTCAAAATTGTGTGAAACACAAAACATAAAATTTACCATCTTCACTATTTTCAAGTGTATAGTTCAGTAGTATTAAGTACATTCACATTGTTCTACAACAATCTCCAGAATACTCTTCATCTTGCAAAACTGAAACTCTATACCCATTTGTTGTTGTTGACAACTCTCCATTTTCCCAACCCCTAATCCCTAGCAACCACATCTTCACTTTCTGTCTCTATGAATTTGACTATTCTAAGTACCTCATATAAGTGGAATCATAACATATTTGTCTTTTTTGACTGCCTTATTTCACTTAGCTTGATGTCCTCAGGCTCATCCATGTTGTACCATGTGTCAGAATTCTCTTCCTTTTAAAGACTGAATAATCTCATTGTATGTATACACTGTGTTTTGTTTATCTGTTCATCCATGGATAGACATTTGGATTGCTTCCACCATTTGACTATTGTGAATAATGCTGCTGTGAACATGGATGTACAAATATCTTTTGGTGACCTCGCTTTCAATTCTCTTAGGTATGTACCCAGAAGTAGAATTGCTGGATCATGTGGTAATTCTATTTTCATTGTTTTAAAAAAACCACCATACTTTTTCTACAGCAGCTGTACCATTTTACATCCCTGTCAGTAGTCACAAAGCTTCCAGTTTCTCCACATCCTCAGCCTATACTTTGTATTACTTTTTTCTATAGTAGCCATTCTAATGGGTTTAAAGTGGTATCTCATCGTCGTTTTGATTTGCAATTCCCTAATGATTAGTAATATTGAGTATCATATGCTTATTGGCCATTTGTACATCTTCCCTGGAGAAATGTCTGTTCAAGTCCTTTGCCTATTTTTTATTGCATTGTTTGTTTTTTTGTTGTTGAGTTGAAGTTCTTTATATATTCTGGATATTACCCCCTTGTCACATATATGATTTGCAAATATTTTCTCCCATCCCATAGGTTGCCTTTACATTCTGTTCATTGTATCCTTTGATACACAGAAGCTTTTAATATTGATGTAGTCCAATTTGTCTATTTTTACTTTTGTTGCCTGTGTTTTTGTTGTCACATCTAAAAAGTTGTTGCCAGATCCAATGTCATGAAGCTTTTCTCCTATATTTTCTTCTAAGAATGTTATAGTTTTGGGTCTTATGTTTCAGTCTTTGATATATTGTGAGTTAATTTTTTTTTTTTTTCTTTTTTTTTTTTTTTTTGCGGTACGCGGGCCTCTCACTATTGTGGCCTCTCCCGTTGCGGAGCACAGGCTCCGGACGCGCAGGCTCAGCGGCCATGGCTCACGGGCCCAGCCGCTCCGCGGCATGTGGGATCTTCCCGGACCGGGGCACGAACCCATGTCCCCTGCATCGGCAGGCGGACTCTCAACCACTGCGCCACCAGGGAAGCCCTGTGAGTTAATTTTTTTTTTTAATTTATTTTATTTATTTATTTTTGGCTACCTTGGGTCTTCGTTGCTCTGCGTGGCCTTTCTCTAGTTGCGGAGAGCGGGGGCTACTCTTTGTTGCAGTGTGTGGGCTTCTCATTGCGGTGGCTTCTCTTGTTGTGGAGTATGGGCTCTAGGCACGCAGGCTTCAGCAGCTGCAGCTCACAGGCTCTAGAGCGCATGCTAAGAGTTGTGGGGCACGGGCTTAGTTGCTCCGCGGCACGTGGGTTCCTCCGGACCAGGGGCTCAAACCCATGTCCTCTGCATTGGCGGGGAGATTCTTAACCACTGTGGCACCAGGGAAGCCCTGTGAGTTAATTTTTTATATGGTAAAGGTAAGGATCCAACTTTTGCATGTGGCTATCCAGTTTTCCCAATACTATTTGTTGAAGAAATTGTTCTTTCCCCATTGAATAGTCTTGGCACCCTTGTTGAAAATCATTTGAGCATATATGTGAAGATTTATGGGCTCTCTATTCTTTTCCATTTGTCTGTATGTCCATCTTTATGCCAGTACCACACTGCTTTGATGACTGCAGTTTTCTGATAAGTTTTAAAATCAGGAATTTATGAGACCTCCAAATTTGTTCTTCTTTTTCAAGACTATTTTGTCTATTCAGGGTCCTTTGAGGTTCAATATGAATTTAGGATAATTATTTCTACAAAAAAAGTCATTGGGATTTTGATAGGGGTTGCACTGAATCTACAGATCACTTTGGGTAATACTGATATGTTAACAATATTAAGTCTTACAATCCATGAACATGAGATGTTTCTCCATTTATTTGTTTCTTCTCAATTTCTTTCAGCAACGTTTTATAGTTTTCAGTGTACCTCCGTGGTTAAGGTTACTCCTAAGTATTTTATTCTTTTTGATGCTATTGTAAATTGAATTGATTTCTTAATTTCCTTTTTGAATTGTTCATTATTAGTGTATACAAGCACAACAAATTTTTGTGTATTGATTTTATATCCTACAACTTTGCTGCAAAGAACAGTTGTGAGTGTGTGTGTGCGTGTGTGTATAATCTTTAGGGTTGTATACAAATTAGATCGTGTCCTCTAAAAACAGACATAATTTTAGTTTTCCTTTCCAATTTGGATGCCTTTTGTTTCTTTTTCTTGCTTAATTGCTCTGTCTAGGATTTCCAGTACTATGTTGAATAGAAGTGGTGAAAATGAGCATCCATATCTTGTGATACCTTGTGATCTTAGAGGAAAACTCTCAGCCTTTCACAATTGAGAATGATGTTAACTGTGGGATTTTCACATATGGTCTTTATTATCTCGAGGTAGTTTCCTTCTATCCCTAGTTTGTTGAGTGTTTTTACCATGAATTAAATGGAATATTTTTAATAGCAAGATTTAGAATGAAAGCTGCAGTAAGCAATTGCTTTCAAAAATGTTATTTTTTTTTTTTTTTTTTTTTTTTTTTTTTTGCGATATGTGGGCCTCTCACTGTCGTGGCCTTTCTCGTTGTCGGACGCGCAAGCTCAGCGCCCATGGCTCACGGGCCCAGCCGCTCCACGGCATGTGGGATCCTCCCGTACCGGGGCACGAACCCGTATCCCCTGCATCGGCAGGCTGACTCTCAACCACTGCGCCGCCAGGGAGGCCCTCAAAAATGTTATTTTAATGTTGCTTTGTAATATTCCATGGTATTGAAATAATCATCATACTAGTTGCTAAATAAATAATGAATGATACTGGGACTTCCCTGGTGGTCCAGTGGTTAAGACTCCCTGCCTCCACTGCAGGGGGCATGGGTTTGATTCCTGGTCTGGGAACTATGATCCCACATGCTGTGCGGCATGGCCAAAAAAAAAAAAAAAATGAACAAGTACTTATTCATTCATTCAATGACTATTTCTTTGCTCTCTACTTGTTCCAGGCACTTCTGGGAACTGGTCTAGGCAGACAAATTAGCTGCTCTTCTGGAGTTTGCACTTTAGTGGAAGAAGATAGAAAATTTTCAAAGAAAAAATAAATAGAAAAATATCAGCTAGTCACTGGTGCCATGCAGAGATTTAAACTATGGCAATGTGATGGAGAGGGCCTGGGAGGCTACTTTAGGTTGGGGGTTAGAAACACCTTCTAAAGATGTGATAGTTAAGCTGAAATCTTATTGACAAGAAGGAAGTTGACATGTGAAGAGCATTTCAGGTAGAGGGAATGACAAGCACAAAAACTGCAAGATAGGAACATGCTTGGTGAAGTCATGGAAATATAGCTAAAGTATAGTGGGCAAAGGGGAGATGGTTTAAGATGAGGTCAAAGAAGACAGGTGGTGATATTATTTTCAATGAAAGAGAAGCAATATAATCGTATATGTAAAGCACTATGTTAGACATATAAACACATCAGATACAGTCACTGCCCTTAAGAAAGATAGAATCTTATAAGACGTCTAATGAAAAATATGTACCTGACCAACATTGGAATAATTTGATTCAACAATCTCAACTATGCCTGTATGCTTGTTCGCATGATATATAACAATGACAATCTTGTGTCATCCTTTCCTTCTTGAGAAAAAAATATAATACCGATATATGTGTATGTATTATATATATATTTCAATTAAGAGGTAGACAAAGAGTAACATAGTTGGAGATGAAAATGTCCCCTTATTATTATTGGAAATGCTGGTGTTGGAGAACATGGGTTATATGTGCAAAGAGATTGACGTTTTATTCCTGACCTTCAGAATTACAGACTTACCTGACTAGTCGCAGTGGAGGTGGAACAGGGCAGACAATATCTCTTGTGTAAAATCACAAACGAGATCAGAGACGGTAAAGTGCAGTGAATAAACGTCTGGACCCTAGAGCCAGACTGCCTGTGTACCAATCTTGGTTCTGTTACTTATTCGTTTTTCAAAGTAACCTCTCGTCTCAGTTCCCTTGCCTATAAATGTGGATAATACTAACACCGCTTCATATAAAGAATTACGCACAATGTGTTCTTCATCTTGTTCATTATGCACACATAATATTTATCAAATATCTTTCCATAATCAATGCATTCAGTTCTAACTCATTCTTTTTTAAAGCTGTTGATTATTTCATTCCGTGGACGTATTAGAATTTATTTAATCAATTTTGCCATGTCCTGAATGTCACACAGTTGGAATTGTACAGGATGCAGGCTTTTCAAAAATTGGCTTCTTTCACTTAGTAACATACATTTAAGTTTCCTCTCTGTCTTTTTTATGGCTTGACAGCTAGTTTCTTTTTAGCACTGAATAATGTCCCATTTTCTGGAGGTACCGTGGTTTATTGACCCATTCACTTACTGAAGGTCATCTTGGTTGCTTCCAGGTTTTGGCAGTTATGAATAATTCAGTATAAACATTCGTGTGCAGGTTTTTGTGTGGACAGTTTTTCAACTCCTTTGGGTAGATACCAAGGAGGGTGATTGCTAGATCATATGGTAGGAGTATTTTTAATTTTGTAAGAAGCTGCCAACCTGTCTTCCAAAGTGGCTGCACCATTCTGCATTCCCACCAGCAATGAATGAGAGTTCCTGTTGCTCCAAATCCTCACCAACATTTGTAGTTATCAGTGATCTAGATTTTGGCCATTCTAGTATGTGTGTAGTGGTATTTCACTGTTGTTTTAGTTTGAAATTCCCTAATGACATATGATGTAGAGCATCTCCTCCTGTGCTTACTTGTCTTCTGTATATCTTCTTTGGTGAAGTGTCTGTTAAGGTCTTTGGCCCATTTTTTAATCAGGTTATTTGTTTTCTGATTATTAAGTTTTAAGAGTTCTCTGTATATTTTGGATAACAGTCCGTTATCAGCTATGTCTTTTGCAAATATTTTCTCCCTACTGGTGAAATTTCAATTGATGAGTTTCATTTCTACAGCCAATGTTCTGACTGTAAGAGAAAAACAGTGTAGCTGACATTTTAGGCATGTGGCAGCCATAAGCAGTTATAAATAGGGAATTCTTGTGATCATAGACTGAAAAGCCTATGACATCAGCCAACAACAATGCAGAAATCCTAAAAGAGAAGAGCCACAGGGCTTGTTATTCTTAATACTAAATAGGAAATATTCTTGGGAAGTATAATTAAAATTAATTTAGAATTGTTCTCAATCTAATTAAACATTTACAACAGTTTTCAATCAGGGTGATTTTTAGATATAATTTGAAGGCGTTTAAGTCCTAGTATGTAAAGTTGGAAATCTGAAATAAAATGTTCTGGTTTTCCTTTGAAATTTATTTTACATTGAAAAGTAAACACAAACAGCACACTCTTTAGTCATGTGGTTTGATCACAGAAGATGGTACTTCCTCTGTTCTACCTCCTACAGGTTAAATAACACTGCAGGGAAAAATCTTATTATTGCAAAATATTTGGAGGTGTATCTGATGTTTAAAAAAATTGTTTTAGATAAGATTAATTAGTACACAAGTCAAGATTACAAGCCCACAACAACAAAGAAATGTGTTTAGGCTCCTGGTCTATAAAAGGGACTGTGTTTAAAATAGTGATTTTTAATGTTTTGGGATTAAGATCCCATGAAAACCAGAATTATCTGCAAAAATACAGATCTATATGTTTAAGTGAAATTGTGTCTATAGTTTTGGGGGGCCATGGATTCATTGTTTCCCTTACCCAGGCACACGGCAAGAACTCTCTCTAAAATGTTATGGGGATTAATTTGGGGGAGGAGGGCTGTATCACTTACCAAACAAACACAACTTTCAGCTAACCTACTTGTCCCACTCCCTGATGAATCTGGCCCCCAATCCAGCTGCTTCTAATTCAAATTGCCAAATTTTCTCAAGATACTCAAAAGTATTTATATGAGGAGAGAAATAATGTTGTTTTAGAGTCTCTAGCCATAAGTTGCTGGTAGCACCATCATTTCCTGTACTGAGTGACCCCAGTTCCTAAAAATACCTCCAGCACTATTCAACTGCTTACATTTGGCATATTCTTCATTCTTATTTGGGAAGGCACATTCCCTTCTCCAGCTGAAGAAACTCAGTGTCTGAAAAGAGCTGCCTAAAAACACTGTTCCCTCTGGGCTCTTAAAAATGTTCAGCCTCTGAAAGCTGGCAGGGAGTGCTCACACCCAGCGGAGGCAATACTCCATGGACTGAGCAAGAAAAAAATGAGCACGCTATATATGGAAAACAGGAAGCTGAACAGTTGAGGCAGCCTTACTCATACGTGGCCCATATTCAGATCCATAACCCAGCAACCGTGAACTGTCTAGAAAAGGAAAAGACTCAGTGGCTAGCCCTAAGCTAGAAGGGCAGACTGTTCTGACACTTTTCCAGCTTACTTTTAAATAAGCAAAAGAATAAAGCACTAACTAAAGCCTCAGGATGGGCTAGTCCAGTACACTGCCACATACCGTACATACACAGTTGCTGATGACCTTGTGGCAAACCCATGGTTCCTCTGCCAGGTATAACAGGGTATTGAGCAGTGTTCACTCAGTCAAAGCTCCAAGGACAAAAATAAGAAGTTGCAAAATAAGTGAACTTCCAGTTTCTTTGCAATATTTGATTATTTGTATGTTATTTGTATATTTGGAGACAGAAAAAGGAGGAACTGGAGAACCAGTTCCTTGATTTTCAAAATGTTAATAATTCCCAGGGCTATTTTTTTTTTTTTAAGCCAGGGCACACAGATTCACACTGTAATAGAGTTTAGTGTCTTAGGTAAAGGAATGAAGTTATTTATGATTCAGAAGCACATCCACATACGTATTATAGGGAATTATCGGAGACTTCTATTCCTTCTAACATCATCCGCTCATCTTTTTCTTTTTTCATGTTTAAAGAAGGTGGCAGATGAGAAAAATATATCCAGATCACTCTGTAGAAACATTTCTTAGAAAAGCAGCTGAAGACTTACCTAGCCACTGGCAATCAATCTGCTCCGGAAGCCATCGCACACTTTTACAATGGTATTTAAAACCCAAGTCTGTTGATCAGCCAAGCTACTTTCTTGGGTTTTCTTTCATTAAATCTTCTGGTGGGCATCTATATCACGTAGGAACTGCCTAATTCATTTCACTTATCCCCACACAATTTTTTCCCTGATGATCAGTGTTGGAATTGGTCTTCATCTATAAATCTGGGATCTGATTTGCATTGTGTCCCTATGCATCCCCTTTGAATTGCTAAAATTACCTTTTTTTCCCCTTGTTGTCTGGACACTCTTATTTATAGGGTGATGGTACAATCTATCTTCTGTATCAGGATGTACTTTTGAGAATGAAAAGGGGTGCTATTAATAATTATGCTTGGACAACACACAAACTGGGGTTATCTGGATATACTGGGATACAAAGTCACACTGCTTTTTTTTTTTTAATAAATTTTTAAATTATTTTTGGCTGCGTTGGGTCTTTGTTGCAGCACACGGGCTTTCTCTAGTTGTGGCAAGCAAGGGCTACTCTTCGTTGCGGTGTGTAGGCTTCTCATTGTGGTGGCTTCTCTTGTTGCGGAGCACAGGCTCTAGGCGCGCAGGCTTCAGTAGTTGCAGCATGGGGGCTCAGTAGTTGCGGCACATGGGCTTAGTTGCTCCGCGGCACATGGGATCTTCCTGGACCAGGGCTGGAACCCGTGTCCCCTGCATTGGCAGGTGGATTCTTAACCACTGCACCACCAGGGAAGTCCCCACACTGTTTATTTAAAACTGATCTGATATGGGTTGAGCCATAATGTGCCAGCCAGTGGTCCAGACCAAAACATTTTTGTCGTGGGTATATTCCTATTCTCACAATGCAGGTATTCACCCTTTGCTGTAACCCCATGGAGTCTTGCCCAAGTGATATGATTATTGTAATTGGAAAATCATTTATAAATGAATGTGTACTAAAATATTTGCCTGTAAAATGTTATACTTTAGAGGCTTTTCCACTTTCAAAAGATTGAAAAGGCTTCAAGTTATCATGGGATGATTTGTGGCTTACTGGACAGGATAATATTTGACAGGCTGAGTGCCAAAAGTGTTCAAACTACAAGAGAAAGACAGCATTCCACTCCTGAGTCAACATTGACTCACTCCTACTCCCAATTCTGTATTCCATAATCATGTGATTAAAAACAAGTGGAGTCATATTCCTGACATGTTTCTTTAATTTCTTGTTTCCTCAAAGCTCATGACTTCTGTACAGAAATTGCTTCTCACACTTTAGTTTAGCCAAATGTTCTGATGTGGTCCCAGGGGAGCAAAAGGATCCATTTATTCATTTATCAAATATTAGCTGAGCCCCTATTGTCTGACCTGGAACAGTGTTTGACACTGGGATTAAAAAGATGATTACACTGCCTTTGAACTAATTTAGTTTAGTGTTGTGCAAATGTGAACCTCATAATGTTCTTGTGGCAAGTCACATAGGGATGAAAGTTCTGGGAAATGTAGTGCAAATCAAGCATGGATAAATTACGCTTTACCTTTAGAACTGTAATCTATGCTGAGACCAGGCCAGTTCTGATCAATTTTGAAGTGGTATAACCAGTATCTTTAAATTCAAGGATGTTGAGGTCTGATGGCAGCCGCACCACTGGGTTATTAATATAGAAACATTATTTATTTGTTTATTTTTTTAAAGTATATTTGATTTACAATGTTCTGTTAGTTTCAGGTGTCCAGAAAAGTGATTCGGTTATATATATAATATTTATGATATATATTATATACATATTTTCAGATTTTCCATTATATGTTCTTGTAAGTTATAGAATATAGTTCCCTGTGCTATACAGTAGGTCCTTGTTATCTGTTTTATATATAGTAGTGTGTATATGTTCATCCCAAACTCCTAATTTATCCTACCCCCCCCACTTCCCCTTTGGTAACCATGGGATTGTTTTCTATGTCTGTGAGTCTGTTTCTGTTTTGTAAGTAAGTTCATCTGTATCCTTTTTTAGATTCCACAAATAAGGAAACATCATTTAGTCTCTTAGGTTTGGTCATCCATTAAGTGGGAAAAATCATTCTCATTTCTTTAGAGGTTTCCAGAGATTATCTAACCAACAGATTCGATTCTGCTGGCGAGCAACGGGCAAAATTTCCATAGATGGGATTGTTTTGTTTTCTCTTATTTAAGATTGGCAGCCAAATGGGCATCGCGGCTTCTAATCTCCCCCAAATGAAACACCAGTTTCACAAATCTAATAATTCGAGTTCTGTGCCCAACAGGTGCTACAGCTCACCACGTGGCAACACATTTTCTGCTAACAGAATGGCAGCCTGCCAGCAGCATATTCTGAGTTACCGGGTTTCAGTATGATGCCGGTTGGCACAAGTTTCAATCCTCTTATCAAAATGCGCCCAGCCATGCTCATAATGAAATGTTTCACTTCTCTTCAATGTCCCTTCTCCAGCCCCCTGTCCACCTACTCAAAAAAGTGAGGATGGACAGAAACTGTATCAAGGATGAAACTTTTCCTTCTCTTCCCTGTGCCCCAGATTAACCTAACAAAAGCTGCTCCCCAACTCACCAGTTTTTCTCTAAAACTTTCCTCATCTCCATCTTTCCTGGCACCCATTTCCTCCCTGAGTCTTCCCCTTTCTCAAAGACATAAGTCAAGCAAATCCTCACGCCAGAAAAATAATACCGGCTTTAGCCACTTCCCTTCCAAAAGGGAAACGTTTTTGGTCCCACGAAGCCTTGCAAGGTGAGTGACTAAGTGTCTCGATTTGTCGGGGACTGAGGCGGCTCCCGGGAGGCAGGGCTTCCAGGGTTCAAAACCGGGCAGTCCTGGGCCAGTCGGCCGGACCGCGGGCCAGACAGACGTGGGGCTTTGGGGAAGCAGCGCCTAAGACAGGCCGAGAAGGAGGCTCCGGAATTCCCTCACGGGAGGATATTAAGGTGCGCAGGGCCGCGCAAACCCTCCCTCTCCCGGCAGCAAAGGAAACTGAGGCACCGCGAAGACCGCGGCGGAGCCTGTCGCCCGACCCTGCCGCTCCTTTGTCCCGGGGGCCCCCTCCTCTCCCCCGGTCCCGCACCGCCCCTGCCCCGTTCCTCCCCCTCCCCCAGCGGGCGCGGCTGACGCGGCCCGAGAGGAATGCGCTTCCGGAGGGAGAGGGCGGCGGCGGCGGCCTGAGGAGCGGGATCGCCGCGCCTGGGAGGCGGTGCCGCGGGGGTCGTTTCCTGCCGGGAGGCGGCCCCACGCCGCTGTGTCTCCTCCTCCCGCCCGAGAGGAGGAGGCGGAGCCGCCGCCGCCGCGCCCGAGCCCGAGCCCGAGCCCGGGAGGCCAAGCCAGCCCTGGGGACAGGCCGAGCGTGAGCCGCGGAGCACAGGCCGAGCCGACCGCGCGGGTCGCACGCCGCGGGAGAAGGTGGGCCCGGGCAGGCGGCGTGCTCGGTGCGCGGCCAGGCCAGGGCCGCGGGGCAGGCGTGGGGGCCGCGGCCTCGGGGCGGATTCCAGTCGTCGGGCGGGGGAGGAAGTCGGGCCGCGCCTGCTCTCGGACCTTCCCGGCCGGGGGGCGTTGGAGGGCGCTGGCCTGCTCGGGCTTTACCCGTCCCGAGCCGCGGTCGCGGAGGCCCGGGGCCGGGACTCTCCGCTCGGACGCCGGCCATGGGCACTACCCCGCGGGCTAGGCGCGGACGGGCCTCCGCGGGCCGGCGTCCGGGGAGCGGCCTTGACCCCGGCTGCCCCGAGACGCCGGCTTCCCCGAGCCGCCGGCTGCCGGGCCTCCACGCGGGGACCACTCACCCCCTGGTCCAGTTCTGCGCCTGGGGCGTCGCTGAGCCGTCGGGAAACGGGGCGCGGGGTCGGCGCGTCCTGTGGGCCCTTTCCCCCAATGCTGGGTGTAGACGTCGCGGCGGTGTCCAGGGCGAATGCCCGACCTGTGCCTGATTCGTGCCGTTCCTTATGCTTCAGAACAAGTTGTATTTTTAAGAATGCTAGTATTTAATGCTTGAGCAATTTTTGTTTCATCAGATTTGTGCTTTTGAGTCAAAACCTAGCGCTAGTAAATTACGCTCTTTAAGGTTCCAATTCCCCATCTGTAAAATGGGAACAATACCTACACTAATAATAAAACTAGTAACTGTTATAATAACGACAGTAAGGGCCAAGCTTAGCTCTACGCACTTTACCTTTATTTTCTCATTTAATCCCGGAACCGGTCCGACGAGGTAGGTGCCGTTTTTGTTCCTATTTTACAAATGAAGAAACTGAGGCACAGGGAGCGTAGATGGTCATCCAGCTGTATGAAGACAACCCATGGGGTCTAGCAACCCATGTTTGAACCACAAGTAACTTTGCAAAAGTGCAGTGTAGTGAAAAGCAAATGTAAAATGGAAGACACCTAGAGTAGATGCTCAGTATTGACTCCTTTTCTTTCCTTCTTGGTATATTAAAAAGATTTTTTAAAAAGTCTCAGCATGTGATTGGTAATGTTATTAGTAAGATTTCTTTGGATCTGCGTTCCACAGAAATAGGTGGGTAGAATTACTGGATTATTTTTTGTTGTTGTTTTGATTGTACAAAAATACCAAATGCTAATAGAATTTTGAGTAGGCATCTTTCTTAAACTATATCCAGCCTTTACAATAGGTTATGTAATAGACCACTTTAGAAATGACTAAGGGATTTTAGTTGCAAGTTACCTATTCTAGATTTGTGGACATCTAGGCCCACGGGGTCAGGGCTTACTTAAGAGTCCCACTAAAATGTTCTATTTGAAAATAATTTTAGTTCATTGATTGATAATAAATGAGGGACTGAAGATGAGTAACTGATAAATAGAAAACACATGAAACAAATCAATATTTTGGTTACAGGCGTTTGAGGAGAAAGCCATTTTACTCACCCTAAAACTCATTACCTAGTTAAGACAGGGGATGTGGTTAATACTTTACTCCTGTGAATAGAAAGCAAACAAAACTCCAAATTAAGTCATGTATGTTGACTTCACAGACCTAAAATTTTAAGTTTTTGTAATGTCGATTCTTTTTAAAAGAATGTTAAGTTTTCTATTAAGATTATTTTCCCAATATTCTGTGTGTGCACAGTATAGAATAGAATCAGCAGTATTGAAAATCACTGGATTTAGGTGGCTTTCTCCTCAACTTTCTGGTCAGTATAATTAAAAGCTGCCCCAAATTAGCATCACTGAATGACCATGTAGTTCTATATTGGGGTCGATAAATTCCAAACTCCTGGAGAAACTCTGGGGACATCTGGTCACTTTAAAAAAATAGTGAAAATTAACAGTTTCAGGTGGTGCTAGTTTTCATGGAATGCTTGCCGCTTAATAGCTTCATTGCTTGGCTTCTTGCCAAATTGTGGCTTACAGCGTCGGGGGTAATATAATATTCTATCTGAAGAAAATATATATTTTTAAAATCATTTTGTAAGTGCACTGGTTTGTTCTTAAGTACTCTGCTGGAGTGATGAGATGAAACATCTAACTGGTAAAAGCTTCAGAACTTTGAAGTTCTGAGAATTGACATTTCTGAACGTGTATCAAGCTGAATTAGTATCTGAGAGGATTCATGTGGACTGATTTCCCCACTCTGCATGGAGAGTTAGGAGCTGTCAGTAGAATTCTAGAAGACCATATTGTGAAAATATGTAAATATCTTTTGTTGTGTTAGCAGGTCTATTCTGACTGGTTATATGTTGTGGGATTTTTGTCCTTTTATATTGCTATTGCAGAGGTGGGAGTCGGGGTCCGGAGGGTGGGCTTATAGGAGTATGAGTAGGGAAGAGTACATTAGTCTTCAGAACCCTGAAATGATAGCAGTATCTATAGCTGTAGAAAACTGAAAAAATTGTGTGTATCTAGGTTATAGGAGGTGCAGTCCGTGAAACCCCCAGAACATTAGCAGCCTTCGAATATGTCAGTAGATTGGTGAAAAAAATGTGGTATCTCTTGTTCAGGAGCTGTATGCAAAAGGAGCTAAACTGTACTTTGTAAATTTCACATCTTTTTTAAAGATGGCTAATTATGAGACTTTTACAGAGTTAAGTTTTATTTATAAAATAATTTTTTAAAACAGTCTCTATGCTTTATTTTTGGTTTGTGGCTTTGGAAGATAAGGTTAAGGTTAGCTATATTTAGCAGTATGCTAAAGCGTGTGTATATCATCTCATGAAATGTGTGTGTGTGAGTGAAAAACTGCTTCACATATACATAGTACATACATGTATAAACACACAATTATAGGACTAATTTCAGTAAACAGTCTCCAAAGTACAGCTTTCTGGACCCCAGGGATGTATAAAATAACTCACTGGAGTGTAGGAAGAAAATATTAGACTTAATTTTATATATATTTTTTAATCTTATATTTTAAAGTTTAAACTTTTATTGTGGTTTATAATATCTTACTGTAGTGCTGTAGAGGTACACGTATTTTAATTTGTAAGTGAATACATATTTCGGAGTACATGTATGCTCAAGTTTTTTTTTTAAATAATAAAGGTGAGTATTAAAAAGCTTTGGAGATCCTTGGTGTGGGGATGCCTTGGGTGGGGCTACACGGACTACTTATTTCGGAGGGAGGACGGGTCAGACCTGGTGTCCGAGGTAAGAGAGGAGAAAGGAACTGAAGTGGCCCGGGTCTCTGCTTAAGAGGTGCGCTGGGCCGAGGCAGGCAGTGCGACCACAAGGGGGTGGTGCTGGTTGCCTGGAGGGAGGGGAGTGCTGAACTCATCCTGCTGAGACAGCTGGGGTGTAGTGGAATATGCCCATTGCGAGCTCAAAACCAGCAGTCGGGCTGGGAGACTGAGATTGGGGAATTCCTCGTCTGTCAGTACTGGTTGATGCTCTAGGCTGCAGATGAAAATACTGGAGAGCGTGTTGAGTGAAAAGGGGCCGTGGAGAGGCCCTGGGAACACTTTCACAGTCAAGGGCCGGGTGAAGGAAAAGGAATCTAGAAAAGCATTTTCCTTCCCCAATTTGTTTGAATTTCTGATTCCTTCCTATGACAGCTAAGTGAGTGACCTGGGTATTTTCAGGGATTTCCTGTGATGGACATGTTTGAAGTGAAGAGAGAAGCATCATTAGGTAAGCGGTTGGATGCAGCAAAGCCTTCTTGATTGGGGAACTTGGGTTTTGGGCAGGCTGGGCCTGAACTTCTCTGGGACGATTGCTGGAACACCTCACCTGGAAAGGGCTTTGGTTTCTGCATCTGCATCATAAAGTGGTCTCTTGGTTTCTCTCTCTCTGTGTCACCGAAGAGCTTGAAGGCCAGCTGTTGCATGACCTGGCCCTGCAGAGTGCAGGTCTTCCCTCTCCCGTGAGCAGCCATCCTCTCCTGCCCTTCACCCCAGAGGATAGGTGCTGTGCCAAGTCGTGGCTTTGAGAAGGCCGCCAGGGCTGGCGAGCCAAGTGGGTTACTGTTAGCTCTCTGTCTGGGTGGAGCTCTGTTGTCCATGCCTTTTTTAAAAAAATAAATTTATTTATTTTTGGCTGCGTAGGGTCTTTGTTGCTGCGCGTGGGCTTTCTCTAGTTGCAGCGAGCGGGGGCTACTCTTCGTTGCAGTGTGCGGGCTTCTCACTGTGGTGGCTTGTCTTGTGGAGCACGGGCTCTAGGCACGCGGGCTCAGTAGTTGTGGCATGCGGGCTCTAGAGTGCGGGCTCAGTAGTTGTGGCGCACGGGCTTAGTTGCTCCGTGGCATGTGGGATCTTCCCCGGACCAGGGCTCGAACCCATGTCCCCTGCATTGGCAGATGAATTCTTAACCCCTGTGCCATCAGGGAAGTCCCGTCCATGACATTTTAATCCATCAGTGTACTGAGTGCCACTTCCCTGAGCAGTGCAGTACTGAGGTGGGTGTAGATCAAGAAGTTGACCTGCACCTTGCTGTTGAGGATACTATCTAGTTGGGACAAGTTGTGTTCAATCTAGGGAAACATAGCAAATACCACAGAATGTTTCACACAAGGTACTGTACCAGGTAATATTCTCTAATAGATTTTGAGGAAAAGATCAGCATTGGCTTAAGTGGTTTTGGAAGGCTGTGTAGAGGAGCTTGGAATGGTATATGACCAAAGAGACGGGGGACAGATGTGACATGGTCAAAGGACAGTATAGTTAGAAGGGAGAATACAGTCTAATTTAGCAAATAAATATTGCTTGACTACTTTGATATATAATCATACATATATAAGTATATATGCATTTATAGTATAAATATATATAAATAGAATGAAGGCTGTGTAAAATGAAGGCCTGGATTCTTGCCCTCCAGCTCTAGACCATTGTGGTTCACAGACATGATTACAATCAGTTATAATAGAAATTTGAATGAAAACAAGTGTGTTATTGAGCATCACTGAAGGTTTGTCATTTACTGCGCTAGACACTATCAAGAATATCTTTTGGGACAAAAAAAGGAGTAGTTAATTCGCTTATGGTGGTTGGTAAAGAGATTAAGAGCCAATGAGGGCTAAAAAAATTTCAGAAAGGTAGAAGAAAAGTTAATATTTTGTTGTAGGGAATGTAGTTTCAGTGGAGTGATGAGGCAAGCATTTACATGAAAAGCTGTGTATCATTTGATGTGTGGAGATCACATTTCCATGTATAAATGTTTATTGAATGAATCTGTAAAGCTTTCTTAGTCTTTGTGAAATTAGGAATAATTACCTCCAATATTTTATAGTTCATTATTTATTTCAGATAGTAATTTCTTTGCTTCTCAGAAGGCGTGATGGTGGGTCATATTTGATTGTTGGAGGAAGAGATTGTAGTTTTAAAAGTTGCATTTAGTATTATGTTATTTTAGGAAAGCACAACAGAAACACAATAGAGTGTGGATTTGTGCTTACTAAAGAAGCATGGTTTAAACAGATTTTGAACCATTAACTAAGTAGTCACTCAGGTTCTTATGTTTAGAAGTCAGTGAATGAGTTGAAGCAGTAATCAAGTAAGCTGTGATCTGTAGGTCACTGTAAAGATATTTGTTTTACATTCATGGTAATATTTTATCGTTGCAGTAGTTCTAAGGTAGACATTATTCCCAACTTAGTGCTGAGTAAAAGTGAGAAATTGATTTCTACCTATATTTAGTTAGGCTTTAAAACATTTATCCTCTCTCTCTCTCCATCTCTCTCTCTCCCTCTCCCTCTCTCTCTCTCTCTCTCTCTCTCTCTCTCTCTATATATATATATATATATATATATATATATATATATATAAAATCAGCACTATGTTTGTTTCAATCCAGTACAGGGCAGAGAAGAGATGTGACAAAAGGTATGGTCAAAATTTATTAAAGTTTCGATCAAGTAAGAATTTTGGAGTGATCTACCTAAAAAGTAGATAAAATTACACAAGGGAACATAACTTACAATTCTCCTTAATTGAAATTATGTGGAACAAATCTTGCTTTTAAGTGCTTTTTGATACCATTAATTAAGGTGGTAAACTTTTTTTTGCTAGCTCCATTCATAGTTATCTTTGTAAACTTGCCCCAAAGTAAAATTTCTCAACCAAAGCAGTTGCTAACTTACGCTTCCTTTCCCTTCACAGGGAAAGGCAAAATCTATAGCATGGCCAAGTATAAAGAAGGAACAGCTCACTAGTCTGGTCTGAAATATGTCAGTTGCTGGGTAATATCTGTTGAGTGGAAGGGGGATCTCCAAAGAATTAAGTTCAGGCAACTTTTCATGCTCCTTTTGGATCAGCCCTTAATATTATGCCTTAATAGCTTTGTTTAAAGTGTTTATTTTTTGCTTGTATTTTAAGTCCTTTTGCAGTCTTTGAGTTTATTTTGTGCCCCTTCACCAGTTTTTGGAATTTAATGCTTAATTCATTTTTTTTTTTTTGTCCTCATGTAAAGGCTATAACCTTTTGATAGGGGAGGTGGTGGTGGTGGTATACCCGTTATCTACTTATTGGATCACTGTTGGCTGTATCATAATGTTTCTAATTGCCTTGACTTACTTTGAATTCCCTGTGGTCAAGCCTGCTCTTCCTGTCATGTTGATTCTGTTCCTCATGTGTCTGAGTCCTATAGAGGATTTCAACTCAAATTTCCTTCCTTATCTCTGTATACTTTTCCTCTAGTTTTGTAGTTTTACTGTTTCTGATGGCAATAAAATCTATTTGAGATTTTCTAAATTCCTTGAAGAGCATAATGTGTTCATTCTTCTTTTTTTTTTCAGAGAAGATTCTTCATTTTCTTTCCACTTTTTCTGCTGTAGAAATTTTTCTTAGATGTTCAGTTCCATGCCCTTGCTTCTCCTCACTTCCAGCTTCTTTGAGGCTTTTTATTTGCCCACTAGAAGTATGTCCATTCTTTATCTTTCCGTTGCAGTGTGTGGTGGGTGGTGATGATTGATTTCCATGCTCTCATTTTCCTGGAGAAGGTGGGTAGAGTAGTCACTTGTGATGAATTTTGTTCTGTCTGTTACTCTGTAATAAAAGTATTAGCCCTGTTCTCAGGTTTCAATTTTTTTTGTAAGCCTGTAGCTTTGGAGCAGTTGAACCTTTGTTGTTGAAACTCAACTCAGGCTGTTACTACCTTTGGGCAAGAAGGGGTCAGTGCTCAAAAAAAGCTTATGTTTTCTTCTGGGTGGGAGTAGTGAATTTTAGAAAGTTTTCTACTTCAGACTACTATTTATCCACCACAGTGGGTGGAAAAGGACTTCAAAGGGGGTGTTGTGTCTTTGCCTTGGAGTACTCAACCTCCTCTCTTTCCTGTTCCCTCTCTTTTCCCCCTTTCATCTTCTCTGCTAAGTTTTGTTAATCATTAATTCTAGCTTATTACTTGGGCCATAAGCACCTCCATGGTCACTACCATGCACCTCTTCCTGCCAGAGAGAGGGAAAAATGTTTAGTTTTAATTGTTCTTCCTGCAAGGGGGAAAGGTGCTCTTGCCCCGGAGGAATTCATCCCCGAGCTCTCACTCTCAAATTTGATGGCATAGAGGAGAACAGCCTCTCAGAGTTCTTTCTGTTTGCGTTCTCCCACCTGCTTGCTCTGTGTGGGGAGAAGCAGGATGAACTGCACGGTAATTCCCTGAGGCTTTCAGCTTGGCTCCGTGTTCCTTTTCTGGACTGTGTTGATTTGTAGATATTAATCTATTATTGGACTATTTTTTTCCTTTTAAAAGCAGATACAGAAAATAGTGATGGTGGTACAGACTTGAGATGAATCTAACCTTATTATAGTTTTAGGAGAGGCTTGTAATATATCTCAGTATAGGTATCTGAATCTTTTCCACCAGTAGGGTGAAAAGATTTAAAATGTTACGGTATAAAAAAGGAAGCAAATTCTGTTCTCTGGAAGAGAGTATTTGACTGGTGAGAACCCTTAACCTTTCTTATTAGAAACCTACTTATATTGAAAGCTTGGGCTTTCGAATACTCCTGGTTTCCCAGCTTTGTCTTCTGTGTGTCTGGTACATGGTAGATATGCAATAGGTATTTGTTGACTTGAATTTAATTAGTTGTATTGAATAAAAATGTGTTCTTGTGCAAAGATTTTGTAGGAATAAATCTTTTATGGATGACTTCCTTTTGTACTATGACCTTTTGGGCATAGTTGGCTTCTGGGCACCAAATTTTAAAACTTGAAGTAAATGTAACTCACCACATTTTTTAAAAAGTAATTTTTCTCTCAAGTGTAATTGTTTAATTTCTACAAATAAAGTACTTATAAAATTTCTGAAGATTTTATCTGTAAATGTAAAAAATGCCAAATGAGTGATTTGTCACATTGTTAAAAACATTAATAGATAATAAGTGTGTATTTAAAAGTTTGAACAGCTCATAAAACCACATTTAACCTTGATGAATAAAGATGAGTTTACAGTGTAGATAAAAGTAATTATGTACAGTTTTTGACAAGGGGAACAATTGCACATATTTGAGGTTGTTAACCACTAAAAGCAGATTGTTCCGGGGAGGTGTTTAACATTATTTACTGTTCAAGGGATGAGTTATGACCCTTTAGATAAAATTAAGCATAGTAAGAAATATTAGGATGAAATGCTTTTGTAGGAATGAGACCATAACTTGTGGGTATACTCATGAAATTTGACACTTAAAATACCTTTGGCCTCCAGTCACTTTGAAGGACTAAGAAATAAACTCACAGAACATTTTAAGTCCTTTCCATTTCTGTGCTCTGAGTCACTTCTAACAGTAGAAGGATGTTCTTTTATCTTTAAAATAGTGACTGAATAGGCCTTCAAAAAATTGTGGTTTAATGGAGCGCAAAGTCAGGTCATAGCTTCAGAATTCAGATGGTCTGGTTTCAGTTCCACCTGTGCAACTTTGGAGACGTTATTCAACCTCTCTGTGGTTTGGTCTCCTCATATATAAAACAAAGGTAATATCATTCCCAACCTTGTAGAGTTACTTAGAGAAAGTAGTTACTGTTATTATTTTCATTATTATAGTCATTTGAAGGTGTTGGAATAAAAGTGAGATAACTTTCTGTTACAAATTACGTTAAATCATCAAAGCCTCAGTTACTGTATTACTCTTGTCTGCACCTGGTGCGCCTCGTCCGGCCTCTTCTGAATAAGCAGATCTCCTGTTTAAGTAGTCCTCAGTGGGCAGCAGTCCCTGAGCGAACCAAACTGTTACAAGCTTCTGATCCAAGTTTCTCCTGTATCTTTTCAGGGCAGTTTCCTTCTTTCTTTTTGCCTCTGCTAGATTTGCTTCCCCATGACAGAAGAAGCCTCAAGTCATTCTTCCTTATTTCTATTTGTATTAGGTATGTTATCCTCCACCCTGATCTTTTTTTAAGGTGGTTCGTGATACTAACATTCAGAAATATCTGTACTTTATCTAATGTAGTAATAAAAAGCACTGAGGTTTTGCTGCTTTTATTGTTTTACATACAATTTGTTCTAAATATAATTGTTAGAAAGTAGAATAATCCTACTTAAGTGTGGAACTGAAAATATTATCTAATTATACTTAATAATTAGTATCTAATTAATATAATAATTAGCATCTGATTAAACCTAATTATATACAGTATAAGGTTTTGATGTCATATCAAAATGATATTTGAGTGGCTATAAAAATCAGTCTTAATCTGTTGTTTGCAGTTTTCTTTCTAACCCTTACACTTTATCCTTTCTTCCATATCTTGTGTTTCACCTAACATGGGTCAATTCAGAGTTTTTGGTTATAATTATGATTGAAAAAAAGCAAAACATTCAAACATGGTTACTTTAAAAAAATTTTTTTTTTAATTGGGGTATAGTTGTTTTACAGTGTTGTGTTAGTTTCTACTGTACAGCGAAGTGGAGTTCCCTGTGCTGTACAGCAGGTTCTTGTTAGTTATCTATTTTATACATATTAGTTAGTGTATATATGTCAATCCCAATCTCCCAATCCATCCCACCCCCACTTTCCCCCCTTGGTGTCCATACGTTTGTTCTCTACCTCTTTGTGTCTATTTCTGCCTTGCAAACAGGTTCATCTGTACCATTTTTCTAGATTCCACGTATGTGCATTAATATACAATACTTGTTTTTCTCTTTCTGACTTAACTTCACTCGGTATGACAGTCTCTAGGTCCATCCATGTCTCTACAAATGACCCAATTTCGTTCCTTTTAAAAACATAGTTACTTCTTTATTGAATCAAGTTGTTGAGCTCCAGCTGTAATGTATAGTAATAATGATAACAAGTACCGTCTAGGTAGTGCTTACAATGTGCTAGATGCTGTTTTAAATGCTTTATATTTACAACTCATTTAAACTTCACATAACCTCTATAAGGTAGGAACTACCTTGCCCATTTTAAAGATGAAGAAACCGAGGCATAGATTAAATAACTCTCCAGTATCACCTACCTAATTAGGGGTTGATCATAGGTTTCAGCCCAAGCATCTGGCTCCACAGTCCACACTCTGAACTTTGCTACGCCTTAGCAAACAGTGGTGGGCACAGCACAGCACTCTTCTTGCCCTTGTTAAGCTTACTTTTTTTTTTTTTTGGATACCTCAGAGTATCTGCAGTTACCTTTAGATTCTTTATTTATTAAATATTAAGATACCATGCTAGGTACGGAGGACATGGAGACTTGACTTCTAGAAGATGATAATTCATAAGGCAGGTCAGCCTTACTACACGTCTATAGTAGATGGGTAAGAGCTACGTACATCTTAAATACTAAATCTTTTAAACAGAGGTTGTTGGTGTTTGTCGTGATATATGTGTATGTCTGTATGTGAGTCACCCAGCTTAACTCCCCTCCCCAGTTCTTGGCATCATTGAGGCTCTCAGGAGTTAATGCAGGTGATACTTCTCACATTCTGGTCTAACACTTTTCTGGCTCTTTCAACTCCCGTGGCTTTGAGCGCTGGACTAGAACCCTCTTCTGTCCTCCTCAGGGTCCTGCCGCTGCTGCGCAGAGCAGTTCTGTGACTCACTCCGGCTGACTGCGTCTTGCCTCAAGTGCTTCTGTCTTTTCAACCCCTGGGGCTTCTCCAGCAAGCCCCGTCTGTCCGTAGGAAGAGAAGCTGGCAGCAGCCTTCTGGGCTGCTGCGCTGTTGTTCTTGGAAGTGTAGGGCAGCTCATGCCCTTGGGGCAGACTTCTACCTGTGGGGGCTCGAACTGACAGACGTGTCTTCATGGTGATCCTCCTCTGGACACACTTTCTACAGTTGTCCCTGGTATTCTAGGGGGACTGTTTCCAGGACACGTCCCGTCTGCCCCACCCCCAACCAAATCTGCAGAGGCTCAGGTCTCTCTTATACGATGGTGTAGTATTTGCATGTAACCTGTGCACTTCCTCACGTACACTTTAAATCACCTCTAGATGACTTATAATACCTAATAAAATGTAAATACTATGTAAATAGTTGCCTGTGCAGGGCACATTCAAGTTTTGCTTTTTGGAACTTTCTGGAATTAAAAAAATTTTTTTTTCCATCTGTCATTGGTTGAATCCACCAATGGAACCTATGGATTCAGGGGGTGAACTGTATACACTTCTCAGAACTTCTCAGTAAGACCAAGCCCCCAGGCACCGACTGCGGTAGCTAAAGCGCCCTGGCCTTTTCTCTTCTTGGCTTGCTCTCTTCAGCACCTCTCTGGTTCCCAGGTCACCTTCCGAGTGAGCTGCTAGCACACATGCTTTTATCTCAGGCTCCGCTTTGGGAACAAATCCCAGCTAAACCAGTTCCCATAGCTGTCTCCTCACCTAGACCTTTTACCCAACACTGCCTGACCCTGAAATGTTACACCCGGCTCTTTAGCCCCTTTCTCTCACCCCTGATCAGCCCCTGATCTCTAGGCCTTTGACTCTGTCCTCTTCTCTTTGTTGATGTTTGTCAACACTGCCACTGCTTTGACCCCTTCCTCCTCCAGGCACTTGCTCTGTAAACAATGGAATTAATTCAGCAGTTTCAAATTGGAGTTTAAGGACCCATGGGAGGTAGTCTCAGCGATTTTTGAGTGTTACTACAAGAATTTTTAAAAATTTTGGGCTTTTGTGCAAATAATAATAAACAACCAGTATGTGGATTATCTGGTTGACCACCTTCTAACTGAGTGTGTGTGTGTGTGTGTGTGTGTGTGTGTGTGTATGTTATTTCAGTGCCTACGTTTATGTTTGTGTAAATTAATTTTGGTTCATAATGTACAAGAGCCTGGAGCATGAGGCATTTTATATCTAGCTGCAAGTTGGCTTGCATATACTTCAGTGAATTGAAAATGGTTATCCCTAGGGTATCTACAGTAACTGTTTGCTATTTAAAGAGGGTCTGCATAGTAACTAATTCTGAGAAACTCTTCTTTCCTGGGCTTCTAAATAACGTCCAAGAAAAATGTCATACAGTTTAACATATTTCAGCAAAAGTTTTTGAGCATTGATTTTATGCCAAGTGCTTCTTGGTGCTTAGAACCTGTCAGGGCAGACACTTAACAGGTAGTTGCAGGTGAGATGAGTGTTAGAAATGTGTCTTTATAATTAGGGTGTCCGGCACCTGCTGGGCCCTCAGCATTGCTCTATAATCCTGTTGCATCTTCTTGATTTTCTTCAGTCTCCCAACTCCCCTCTCCCCTTTTCTCCCAGCACTTGTCCTTGCTTCCTGTTTCAGGAAAAAACGTGAGCTGTCATTCCTGAACTCGCTCAGCTTTTTACCCCCTGCCCTGACTTAGAGAAAGATGCTGCGCCTCTATTCAGGGGAATATGCCCCTTGTGCTGCCCGCCTCTCTGCTCCAGGGGACCCTGGCTCCATCACTCTCTTCGTGTCTGCCTGCAGCTCTCTTCTCTTCCTTAGTATTCTTTTCTTCACAATCTCAACCATCTTCATAATTTCATTGCCATCCACAGCTCTTGGGTATATATCTCTAACCCTGAATTCCTGAAAGCTAGGCCCATAGGTCTTAATTTCCCAGTTTGTATCTTTCCTAGATTTCACACAGGCCTTTCACATTCGACATTTCTAAATCAAAATCAGTACTTTCTCCCCTAACTCCGTTCTCTTTCTGTCTTCTTCATTTGAAAGTGATGATTCCCTTCTTCTCTCACCCTACCGTATCTAAGCAACCATCTTCCTTATCTAAGCAACCCTCAGATCCCTCCTAATCACTGATTTGTTGTCTTGTCCATTTTTACTCTGAAACCTCAGCAGTAAATTTTGTACCTGTCCAGTAGCTCCTGTCTTGCCATTCATCCTCTACCCCACTGATTTTCTGCCACTTACATGTTGTCATGTTACTACCCTGTGCCATTTTTTTCCAGCTTTCTTGCTACATGTAGAATAGAATCTAAACTCTTAGCATGAATGGCATTTAAGGCTCTCTGTAACCTGACTGTAACCTCCTGCCTTGCTGGTCTCGGTTTCTGTTATTTCCAGCTTATAATTTAAGTCTCAGAAATACCTAAGTACTTTAAGATTCTTTTTGGCCTTTATGGTATTTTAAGATTTTAACATAATTTATACTTACTGTAGAAAATTACAGGGATAAAATAATCACTCATCCCACTGACCAGATTTAACTGCAAATAACATATAAATACATTTTTTCTGTAGTCTTTTTTCTGTAAAGCTAGAGCAAATCAATCCTAGTTTGGGGGGAAAGAGAGAAGTCACCCAAACGTGTATGTTTAGTAATAAGATTGGAAAGAAGTTATTACAGTTCTTCTCAGGACTCCGTGGCCTTGCACGTGCAGACCTTTTGCCTGGGGTGTTTCTCTCCAGTGCCTACCCGTTTCCTATGAGGCTGCGGTTTGAACCTCCATGAAGCTTCTGAACTTGCCCCGGCAGATTTTGGCATCCTCAGTGCACTTTGTCCTTATCTTCATTATAGAAACCAGCATATCACATTGTAATTATTTGTATTTTTTGTCTTTGAACTGAAAATTCCTCGAGACAGTGATCTTTGTGTCTCCAGTAGGGCACAGAGCCTGACAGAGTTGGCAGAGGAAGAACACCCAGAAGGTCAGGGAGAAGCCAGTAAAGTCCGTGGGAATAGAGCGTGTTAAGAAAGAACAGTGAGGTGTAGTCAGCGTTGCTGTGTAAATTCTTTGGGTGGTAAACTGATGTATGTCCCCAGGTACGTTTTGTAGGCAGGCACTAAAGTTTTGAATAAATGAATGAATGAATGGATGCAGAGAGTAGGATAGGCCTGGGAAGTTTTCTTTTTCAACAGCAGTTTCACATGCACGGTGGGAAGCGGATACCCAGTTACACAGGTGGAGGAGGGAGACGGAGACCCAGGTAGACAACTATTTCTAGACCTTTGATCACGAAGACAGTGAAAGTTAAGTGAGGACAGGACCTGAAGGATCTCTCCCTGGTGGCCTCTCCTCAGGAGCTGTTCTGTGTGGAGAGCTCTTGCGGGGAGACTCCGCGGGCACCTTTCTCAGCCTGAGAGTCACCTGGGGTGTAGGCCCCACCTCCCAGGATAGGGGTTTTCAGGCCTGGGGTTCTCCCTGGACCACACACTGACCGGTGCTGCCTCAGGGCCTCTGGAAGTCTCCGGAGCTCTTGGGGCGCCGTCCTTCCTCCCTGCCCCTGCGCCCCACCGCCTCTCTGCTGCCTGCTCTCCTCAGGGCCCTCCTTGCTGGTCTTGTCTCCGCCCGGCCAGCCTCATGGCTTTCCTTTATCTCCTAGGGCTTCTCTGCTTCCCGGGGAGAAAGCCTGGCCTTTGCAGGCCTGGCTGCCACCCTGGCGGGGCTGCTGCTGGCCTTGGGCTGCCCTCCCCGCTGTGTGCTGCCTGCTTCCTCAGAAGGTTGGTCTTTGGCGCATCAAGGTTTATAGAAGGAAAAGAAAAATGGCATTAAAGTATTTTAAAGCTACAGGACCTAAGAATGTTAGGAAACTTTTTCTGCTACCAAATAACTTTATCTTAGCGGTGCTTCTCTGAGTTGTGTAACATTTTAAAGGTTTCCCAAGGTAGTCTAGTGGTCCTTAAGGTGACCTGAGTTGTATCCTGAAGACACACGTGTCAGAGTCCATATATGGACCAAATATTTGTTCTGTTCTCTTTGTGTAGAAACTGCCCAGATGTTCCATTCATCACAGTCATGCATTTCTTCGGGCGTCTTGCTGTTCCAGATCCTTTTAATCTTAGGTTTGGAATTGTTAACGTTATTTGAATTGTTTAGAATTTATAGTCTGCGTGGATTTTTTACACATTGAACCTTTTAGTCAGGCCTTAAAAGGTAAACTGTCAGGCATTTCACACTTCAGTGTGAAATGACCCGCAGCTTTTGTTGGGCTTTTGGATGCAGTCACAAGTAATAACGTAAGCAAAACTGTGGCATAACAGAACTGGCTGCTCTGAGCACGGTTGCAAAGTGGATGACTGTGCAAGTTAATTCATACTGCTTTTCTTTGGGAAACCAGAAAATGTGAGCAGCATTTGACAGAGGAAATCCAGTATCCCAGGGGTGCTCAGAGCATAACTTTAAAGCATTCTCTTGGAGCTGTGGGATTGTGTCCTGGAACATAAGCCCTTGAAAATGAGGGGTTTTGAAAGAAATTTTTTTTTCTTATTAAAGGAAATACACCAAGAACGAAAAAAATTCCACAGCAGTACCCTGCCGTAATTGTTTTTACTAAGAAAGTGAAAAGAAGAAAACACTAGAACAATTTAAAAACAAATGAACCCATTGCCTTTATATTATGCTTATAACTCTGTCATCTCCAGGATTCTTTGGTTACTTTATACGTTTATATACTGTTATTTTTACATACCTGTCATCTTAATGTGTTCTTTGCATCCAGAAGTTATCCTGTAAACCTTTTGATGTTACTGCATTTTATTCTTTTGACTAGTAGTCCATCAAGTTGACACGGTTAGCCCTTTCCCCATCATTCTAGAGGACGTTGGCACTTTTGTCTGTTATAAACATGCTAGAGTCTATACTGAAAGTGTATGTGCATGTGTATCACTTTTTATATTTTAAATTATTAGGATGAATTCCTAGTAGATTGTTTACTAAGTCAGAGGGTAGAAACAGTTTTAATCCTTTTTGATATAGATTGTTAAATTATTTCCCCCCAAGTTATACCAGTTTACAGCCATCTCTGGTCTCTCTTAGCTGTCTGCAGTAAGTCTTTGTTCTGTTGTTTTGTTGGGTTAAAAAACTTTTTTTCTTTTCCTCCTTGCTGGTTTACCTTACATTGCTTTAATTTATATTTCTTTGCTAAGTAGTAAAGCTAAACTTTGCTTGGTGGTGGGGGGGGTGTTATATTTGCTTTTGTTTTTTTTTGCATTCTTGTGGAAGGGGCAGGTGTTCATGCATAATTATCAGACTGGCTGCTAGTCCAAGAGCAGTAAAAGTAGTTAAGGGATAGGGTCAGCGACCTGTGGCTATAGCCGTCTTTGACCAACTCTGGTGAGGTATAGATTAATGTTGTGAAAACTTTGATTCACGGAAAACAGTTACACACCTAATGGTTGGAGTTTGAGGTATCCTGCTTAATATACAGACTCTTATTTAATTTTTCTTTAGAGATTCTAAAGGACACTTAAGCCTCTTTCAGGTCTTCTTATGTCCCTCTCCCCCACTTTTGTATAGTTTGTAGATCTAGAAATTGTAGGAAATTGAACTGAATATTTTACTAATTCCATACACAGAAGTTGATTTTCTTAAGAAATAGTTACAGGACATCAAACTCAAAAATTGAGCTGGGGCCTTGTACAGGATGTTGGTCTTAGCCTTAGGAGAAATAAAAACTATTGAAAAGTTGTAAGCAAGGGGGTGACATGATCAGGATTTTGACAGGTTCACTCAAACTAACACTCAGTGTTGAGGTAACTGAGGCATATGGATATGGCTGTTTGGCCCCCTAGGAGTCACAGGAGGTAATAGAGATTCCATGGGACAAAGACTTAATAGCTTTTAGGTGTAGGAATACTTGACACTTTTTGTTTTGAGCACTGTTCATTAAATATTAATGTATAATTGATGTGGAGAAAAGTAAGAGTGGATTCTGGGAATCCGGAGTGGAAGGTGAGGTGCTGTGGGGAGAGGTGGATGTTAAGCATGGAGAAGGGCTGGGCAGGAAGATGCATTTACACTTATAAATTAGCAGACGATCAGGTGCGTGGCAATGATTAGGCTTTATATGTTGTTTTTCCTTAATATAACATGGTACATTTTATATTTCAGATGAATTTACAACTGATTTTCTGGATTGGATTGATCAGTTCAGTTTGCTATGTGTTTGGCCAAGCAGGTAAAAAAAGTTTCATAGTTGTCTTTTCACTTCAGTATCTTGTGTCACTTTTTGACCACTTCAGATTCCTGGAAAAACCGACATCCCGTCTTGCTCCTTCTGAAAGCCTTGCTGTGGCCTCACCTCCTTCAGAGTTGAGGGCAGGGCCCTTCCAGTGCCTGCAAGGCCCTTTCTCAGGCTCTCCCCCAGTCACCCAGAGTGACAACGGGAATAGGATGCACTGCACAGAGCTCTTTGGGGAATATCATAGAGTGTGTAAGTGAGCATAGAGAAAGCAAAGGCGTGTTACATCTGTAGAAGGAAATGAAGTAAATGTGTAGAACAGTGGATTATGAACTGTCCACTACTGTCTAAAAGAGTGAAAGCAGGAACAGTTGGCTTTCCAGAAGATGTTCTTGCACTTTGATCAAAAGTCTTGCAAAACGTTGGCGTCATGTAGGAGAGGAATGAAAAATAAAACTGAAAATATATTTAATCCTCTTATAAACCATGGTGCATCCACATCTGGAATAACGGATGTCCAGTTCTTTTCTCCAAATCTCAAAAAATACACTGCGGGCTTCCCTGGTGGCGCAGTGGTTGGGAGTCCGCCTGCTAATGCAGGGGACGCGGGTTCGAGCCCCGGTCTGGGAAGATCCCACATGCCGCGGAGCGACTAGGCCCGTGAGCCACAACTACTGAGCCTGCGCGTCTGGAGCCTGTGCTACGCAACAGGAGAGGCCGCGATAGTGAGAGGCCTGCGCACCGCGATGAAGAATGGCCCCCGCTTGCCACAACTAGAGAAAGCCCTCGCACAGAAACGAAGACCCAACACAGCAAAAATAAATTAATTAATTAAAAAATACACTGCATAGAACAATTGTTTGATATTAGGGTGGAAGGGCTTAACACATGGAAAAATGAAGAAAGAAACCAAGGGAAGTTATTGATTGAATTACATAAAATCAGCAATAACATAAAAAACCAAAGTATCTATGTGTCAAAATACCATCGACAAAATGAGAAACTAAATAAGGATTTAATTTCACTTACAGATGTAGAGCTCTAATAAAAACAGATGAACATGATAATAGAAAATTTGCAAAAGATGTAACAGAAAATTTATAAAAGAAATGGCCAGTAAAAACGCAAAAAAAAAAATGAAACCTTCAGTAACTGACAGTTAAATTGATGTTCTTATTTATACCTGTTAAATGCATTTTAAAAAATATTTGCATTAAAAAAGTGTTCCTTGTTGAGGGTATGGTGAAGTGGTGTGTGTACATTGCTGTGGGAGTGTGCGTTTGAACGTTACTGCTGGAGAGAAGTTAGTGTGTATTGAGAATCTTTAAAAGTTAATACTCTTCGCCTCAGTATTTTTTTTTAATTTGATAAGGAAATAATCAGAGTTTTACATTATAAGAATGGTCATCAGAGTGGGTGCATATATATATGCGTGTATGTGTATATATGTGGAGGGTTCATGTGGCATGTGTGAACTATGCAATTAAAAACAATCTAAATTTATCCATCATTGAATAGGATACATTAATATAATGGAATATGTAATCATTAAAGCCATGTTTTTGAAGAATTTGGAATGAAACATTTGGGTTAAGTATAAAAAGTAGTATATAAAATGTATATCCTTGATTTCATTTAAATAATGTCTGTATATGCCTGCTTCCTTGCTCTTGTTTTATCTGCTTAGAAAAAAGACTGGGAAGAAATATACAAAAAATGTTAACAGTAGTTATCTCTTAGTGAGCAGGTTTTGAGTGATTTTTAGTTTGTTCTTTATACTTTTACGTATTTTCCAAATTTTTTTATAATGAGCATGTGTTAGGTTTATAATCAGAAAACATACATTGGAGACAGTCCATATTAGTACTTACCACACGGCAGACATGCTGATCCTTACACGGATTTAAGGAACTATATGGCGTACTTTGAACACAGACCTGAAAAATCAAGGGGTTGTGGATTGGATGAATATGGACTTTTCAAGTATTTAACAAACGAAAATGAAAGTGCCTGCTTGAGGGGGTGGGGTATGGGTGTGGTGGGATGCGTTAAATGAAGAGAAATAATACTTTTACCCAGTTGTAAGAACACTCCTGAGAATTAATGACCATCCAACATGAAAGAGCCTGAAATCATGCCTTTGAAAAAAAAAAGACAAATGTATAGATTAAGGGTACCTAGTCTTTGCTATAGAAGACAAGAGAGATAACTGTGTCTTTTTATGGTTCTCTGTGCCAAGATGATCCAAAATCACCTCTCTCTGGGGGGTAGGTCTGAATCAGCTTAGTAATGAGGTTCATAGTGTTTATATTTAACGTTCCTATATGTTGTATTATTTGTCATTGTGATCCAGATTTTTCCACTGTTCTCTCTCTTGAAACTTCAAGTAAAGTGGTCTGTTCTTTGTTTCTCCTGACAGATGAAAATAGATGTTTAAAAGCAAATGCCAAATCATGTGGAGAGTGTATACAAGCAGGGCCAAATTGTGGATGGTGCACAAATTCAGTAAGTAAGATTGTTCAAGTCTTCCTATCTATTCTCTAGTCATTTACTGTTGCCCAAAACTGTATCCTTGGGAAGTGCTCAGTGTGACTTTTCACTTCCTCATTGTTGACTGAATAAGCGTCAGCTCTGTGTAATCCTTTGTGATGCTCTGGAGCTGTGCTGCCCAGCACAGGGCCTGCTAGGCATGTGTGGTGATGTTGAGCACCTGAGATATGGGTGGTCCAAATTGAGAATTGCCGTCAGCCTTAAATACACACCAGAGATCGAAGACTTAGCATTTCAACATTAATGAATTTTGAAATCACTGACATTTTGTATATATTATTAATTTCCCGTTTCTTTTTTTCTTCCTCTCAGCGTGGCTACTAGACAATTTAAAAATACATACGTAGCTCACCTTTGTAGCGTGCATTGTTTCTATTGAACAGCTTCCCAAAAACCTCTAGCCATTTCATTGGACTGTTTTAGATTTTTCCCTTCTTTTATGATGGGAGAGGTATACATTAACCTGCCTAATTGTGTTTTAATTAAACTAATATACACTTGATTTGCATCCTAATCAAAGCCCATTGAGGTTAGGCTTTAAATTTTATTCACTCTTGTCATCTCTCTACATTGCTCAACATGGTACCTTCCACAAAGCTTACTAAATATTGAATGAATGAATGAATCAATGAATAGATGAATGCTAAGTTGGTACTGGAGGTAACGGGAAGTCATTTTGAGGGTATATAATTTATTTACAGAGTGAATAATATCAGAAGGTCAAAGGCTTACTATTTGTTTTTACTCAGGCAGTTGACCCCGCAGTCAAGTACCTGTTTTGTGGGCGTTACTGGTCAAATGTCAGATATTTCATATGATTTGACCTATGAAAGACAAAATGAGAAGTTTTCGTTTTGTTATTTTAAAAATTTTCTACTGGCACCTTCCGTCCTCCTAAAAACGGTATTCTGGACTTAAATTGGAGACAGTGAAGGAAATAGGGAGTGCCTTGAGTTTGGTCTGGGACTGGGCTCACTTAACTGAAACTCTTGGTTTTCTTAACCTAGAAAATGAGCATAATCTGCCTCCTTTATCTCTGTTCTTACAAGAATCAAATGAACTTAAAGCAGTTTCACTTAGAAGATTATAATAGTGGTACATGCTCTTCTCAACAACAGCATCCATTTTATGAGGGTTACAGTTTATCTGGGGTTTAGGGTTATCCTAGCCAAACTATTCTTTCAATAATTTAGCCATCTTTATGGCATAATTCTTAAATTATTAAAGGTATTTTGGGATATCTTTAGTGAAATTTTACTTGAGTGTTGTGATCTTAGTTTCCTGGATTGGCTAATATTTGGAAGTGGATCCTGCACTGGGCCCCTGTGCTCTGGCAGCATTTTAGGTTTGACCACACATAAAAGTTGTGCAGCTTTGAACCGTTGGGCCCATGATTCTCCCTTCCAGTTTTTCTAAGTACAGAAAGGCTCTCATTTGGTACTATGTTTCCTTTAAAAAATAACTGATCAAAACCATTTTGTAATCTTTGTATATAAATATCCTCACTTTATTCAGCACCATGAAGTTGGTAGATAATAAACAACCATACAAAACATAAAGTGACCCCAAATGAAAGGCATTTCCTCATTTTCCCAATGTCAAGATTTTTAAAAAGATTTTTGGCCAACTAAATACAAATTTTTAGGGGTATATGTGAAAAAGTTAAATGTCTATTAGGAGTACACATTTTAAAATGATACACACACATATACATGAATACACCGTCATTGTTCCCCTTCCTCACATTTATGAAAAACATATTTAGAACCTTTACATGCATCTTAACAGCAGTGTTTTTGCTTTCACTTAGTCAGTCATCTGATAAAAATAGCACATTTTAAAATCATGTCACTAGTGGAAATTTTACCCCATGCCACAAGTACCGTTCACATACCATTACATTAAAAAAATTCACCCTATATACATTTTTGACCCTGTCGTATAATCACTTACTACGTTTTTTTTAAAAAATAAGTTCTAAAAGGCTTGTTTACAATAATAGCCAATACCTAAAATATTTTTAAACCTCCAAGAGTACTTACTAAATCTGTGGTAACTTTCTTGTTCTCCTTTTTAAGAAAGGTTTTAGGGTGACATGTTTTCCCTATACATTGAGTTGTTCAAAATATCATGAAGGATGCTGCTACATATGAGAGACTCTAAGAATTTTTCTAAGGGAAATTTTGGAAAAAATATTTGTCTGATATTTGGTTATATATATTAATAGTGGCTCTTAACCATGCTAAATAATTTCACAAAAGAAATTTCTTTGAGTAGATACTCTGAATTTGAACATGAAACGGTTAAAATGTACACTTAGGTCAGTCCTCTAAGTATTACTAAAGTAATACGGTACTAGTAATATATTAGCAATAACGGTATTACTTTCAAGGAAAAATTTATGTTTTGTTTATTATGGTTTGGATGAAGGGAGCATTTTGTTTAAAAACCAGAAATGAAGTACATTAGATGTGTTACCTGATTTTTGCAATTTAATTACTTATTTGCAGTTACGACCATGTAAAAGGTTTGACCACTATACTTTTTATTTATACCTATATTTTACATGTCACTTAGACATTTTTACAAGAAGGAATGCCTACTTCTGCTCGATGTGATGATTTAGAAGCCTTAAAAAAGAAGGGCTGTCATCCAGATGACATTGAAAATCCCAGAGGCTCCAAAGATATAAAGAAAAATAAAAATGTCACCAACCGTAGCAAAGGAACAGCAGAGAAGCTGCAGCCAGAAGATATTACTCAGATCCAACCACAGCAGTTGGTTTTGCAATTACGATCAGGTACAGAAATCTGATTCTATGAATGCCTTTGTGTCTACTTGAGCTTTTTGACAACTTTATGTAAGTTTCTGTTGAGGGTTCATTTTCACATGTGGACTGACACTCAAATAGAAATGTTGAATACATTAACTTTTAGATATTTTTGGAGGTATAACAGTTTGTAAGACACATGTACCTGAAGTAAGTGTTACCTGTGTCTAATGTAAATTCTGTTAAAGATTCAGAAAGTATTAGATTTAATGGATTTTTAAAGACAAAAATGTCCATCTTCTGGTATAATTACATAATATAAAGACAACATATTAATCTATTTTTTCCTTTGTTTTTGTTCAGTATTGATAAAATATTAAGGTTTTCATAAGAATCTGGAGCAGTCCTGCATCTGGGAAAAAGAAAGAAGAAATAAGCTCCCTTTCTCCTCTTCTAGTTTCCCGCCCCTTCTTCTCAGAGGACTGTCCCGTGCCTGCCTCCCTGCCACCCCTTCCCCGCCTGCTCTCTCTTCAGCCTGGTGCCGGCATCCTTCCACTTCTAGAGCTGCTCTGGCAAAGCTCTGCTGGCACCCTGGAACCACCAGGCCTGGTGGACTCTTATCAGGCCTTTTTTAATTAACCTTCCTGTCCAAGCGATGCCTTCGAGCTTCTTGAAATGCTCTCCTTGCGGCTTCTGCGATAACATTCCTACTTTTCTTCTTGTCTCTTAACAGTGCTTTCCAGTCTCCTTTCTGTGTCTTTTTTCTTCCTTCCTCTTTGTAGTCCACTTAATTGTTGGTTTTCCTCTTATGGCTTTAAAGCCACTTGTGGGCTGTAACACAGACTTTTAAGCTCCAAACCCAGTTATCCAACTGTCAACTAGAAGTCTATATAGAGAAAATCTGCAAGTTAAAATTTTAATGACTTTTTCACCCAGACCTCTTCCTTCTCCTGTATTTTCTGAGTGGATTATATCTCACACCACTGGTACATCTCTTCTCCTTCCTGATTGTTTCAGATCCTTATCCTCTTTTTCTTAGATCTTTGCTATAGTTTCTTAACAAGTTTCTTTGTCTCTATAATCATCTTTAAAACGATTCTTCAGGTTTTCTACAGTGAAAATCAGGTTATGTTACTCGCTGCATATAGTGCATCGCATTAAACAAAGAAGAGTCTTCACTTTATAACGTTAGTCTCTAAAAAGTCTGGTGTACCCTGTAGTGTATCTGCCTCACCCACCCAGTCTAGCTGATGTTGTTCTGGCTGTCTGTTTTCTTCTGTCATAGTTACCAACCCACTGTTTGCCTGTCTTGCCTGCTGTGGATGGGGAATGCTGTCTTTTTCACCATCCCCAGGGCCTAGCATTTTAAGTATTTGTGATTGAAATGAGTACACTTCCATTTATTCAGTTACCTGTGGAATGCCCAGGTTTTTGTAAAAACTATGTCGATAATACAGTTTATAGTGTATACCTTATCGATCGAATTTACTTGGTTTTTCTCATTTGCTTTTTGATTGTTGGCAAGCTAATTTTCTTTTCTAATCTCTGTTTAATTAGGGGAGCCACAGACATTTACATTAAAATTCAAGCGAGCTGAAGACTATCCCATCGATCTCTACTACCTTATGGACCTCTCCTACTCTATGAAAGACGACTTGGAGAATGTGAAAAGTCTTGGAACTGATTTGATGAATGAAATGAGGAGGATTACTTCAGACTTCCGAATTGGTAGGCATTTTGAGAAGATTAATAGTTTTCATTTGTATAAATACTGGCAGTTTTGTTCTTCACCACATGCATGTGAGATAAATAGGCCAGGTTTTAGTTTTTTCTTTTTGAGAGAACTGATATTCCTGTCACACATCTAATAATTTTTCCACCTCCTTATTCCTCTGTTACTGTAGGCGATCATGTTATTTGACACACCTTACACCACATAGGTAATAAAATGCTTGCATGTTTTCACAGGAATTTATGCATTGGTTTGTTGATATATTTTATAAACATGTTGATTACATTTTTTTTTATTACTAGTTAGTATGACCACACCTGCCTGTACAGCCTTAATCTCACGTCAGACCTGGATTTTTCATACAGTGATTTCCTTTCCAAACCTAATTATTAAAACCCTTATTATTTCTTATTAAAGAAAAAGATTGACTTACAGGTGGTAATGTACTTGATTTTTTTCATGCAGTTTATCCATCCGTCCATCCATCTACCCTCCATCTGTCATCACTCTGTGTGCATTTTCCTTCACAGGGTTTGGCTCATTTGTGGAGAAAACCGTGATGCCTTACATTAGCACAACACCAGCTAAACTCAGGAACCCTTGCACAAGTGAACAGAACTGCACCAGCCCATTTAGCTATAAAAATGTGCTCAGCCTTACTGATAAAGGGGAGGTATTTAATGAACTTGTTGGTAAACAGCGCATATCTGGAAATTTGGATTCTCCAGAAGGTGGCTTTGATGCAATCATGCAAGTTGCAGTTTGTGGAGTGAGTGCATTCATTTTCTACAAAAGGATATTATTTGTATGAATTTTGAGTGTGATTTTGCTGTCAGAAGAAATTACCTTAATTACTGTAGCATACTTGACTAATCCCTTAAGTTCCCTCCAACTACAAATGCTTTATAAAAGCATAGTTAATCATTATGCCCCTATTTTAAACCAGGCGGTTAGTTCATTTACACAGGGTTTTAAAAGCCAGAATGCTCACCACTTGAAACAGTGCTCTAGGTTTTTAGAAGAGGCCCAGGAACCCTAGCTTTCCGGCTTCGTGCCTGAGATGGAGTTGGGGTTATCTGGGACGTCTCCAGGAGCATTAAAAGTGCTCAAATGGACTGTGTCTCAGACACCATTTTCCTCTGGTCAGTTTTCTTCTGCTTATCATCTTTGAGAGTTATCTTCCCCATGTCTTAGTCATTCAAAAAGAAAGAACTTTTTAAGTCTTAGTTTGAAAGCTATATGAGAACAGGTATTTTGAGAAGTCATATAATTGTAATTTTAATTGCAAGATTTTCAGTAGTAGTAAGCTGATCTCCATTGGACTTAGTGGTTAGAATTTTATGACCCATTTACCAGGTGGTGATTTTGAGGTGACCTTTTAATGATTCAGCTGAAGCTGAAACTAGGAAACATTGTGAGGTAGATAAAGTTTAAGTACCTGTCTCATTCCCTCCCGCCCCTTTTTCCTTTAGAGTACCCCTATGCTCTGGAAGACCTTCCTTGATTCCAGATGCTTCTTAATGGTTATTTTCCAACCAATTTTTAATGTGTACCTTGATACCCAAGATGATAATATGGTATAGTGTTTAAGACAACAGTCCTTAGACTGTTAGGAAATGGCTTCAAATGTTCCCATCACTGCTCATCCACTAGGCTATTTCCTTGCCATTCTAGAGGGCTGTTTCCTTCTCCTTAAGAAGGGATAACAGATAAACCTCATAGGGTTGTTACGAAGTTTAAATACGGTAATCCATGTACAGTGCCACTAAGCACCCAGCAAATATTAACTACTAGGTTATCGTTACTCTTGACCTCTCACTGGGGTAGTTGCAATTTAAGGATAGTCTCTGCTTTTAAAGGGGAAGAGAGTGATATTCCAGGTAGTGCCTAGCCTGATGCCTGTTTTCTTTCCAGCCATTCATTTGTGATCCTGTTAGCAGCTCACTGTGGAGAGAGCATTCCCTGGGCTGCCTCTACCTGTGCCTTAGCCTTGGGATTAAAACAAGCCATAGCATCTGTGGCCGCTACTCTCGGTTTTCCTCATGCTGACTGAGAGTAACTGTTCCACTTACTTCTCTACATGAAAAAGAGACAGACATTCCACTTGGACTGCCGGCATTAATAAACTTAATTCCTGCCTTCAAGGATTTTATAGTCTTATGGAGATATATTCAGATATAATTGAGTATTTAGACAGATGTGATTATAAAATTACCATATTAGAGGATTTTACTGCTACTTTAAATTCTTTGCTGAATAAGGTGGAAAATAAAATAAATGAACAAATAAGCAGTACTGATGGGTTAGAATGGGTGGAATTAAGCAGGGCAAGTCTTTGGAGAAGGTACTTTTTTCTGTAATTAAAAAAGGAAGGCCTAATGTGGCTGATTAAGGAAGTATACACTACAGAAGGCGGAGCAAGGATGGATGGGAATGAGACAGTGATATTTGGGCCAAGATGGGTGTGGGCTGAGACATTTGCATTTACTCATTAAGCACCTACTGTGTGCCAAAGCACTGTGCTGACTGCTGAAGATAAGATGAAGCCCAAAACCCGATGTGGTCCCTGCCCTGCACAGAGGGAGCGTACTTTCTAATGGGGAGAGAGACATGGACTTTAAAAGATACAGTTTTTAAAAAAGAGCTGAGAGAGTTGGATAGCCAGGCAGGGTGGAGGTTTACAGTGGGGTGGGGGAGTTTTATTCAGTGGTCTCTGTGCCTTCATCCACAAGGATATTGGCACTGTGAAAAGAGAAGTTACGGAATTAGGTTGAGAGTATAGTGGTAGCCTACATAAAGATGAAAAGATTTATGCTGAATTGTGGGTAGTATTTTAAAATTGAAATCCTTTTCTTTTCGAGTCATTGATTGGCTGGAGGAATGTGACACGGCTGCTGGTGTTTTCCACGGATGCTGGGTTTCACTTTGCTGGAGATGGGAAACTTGGTGGCATTGTTTTACCAAATGATGGACAGTGTCACCTGGAAAATGATGTGTACACAATGAGCCATTATTATGTAAGTGCTTAGCTCCTTACATATTGAATGGATTCAGATTGAGTTTAGTGTCTAATACTAAGAGTATTGTGGGTGACTGGCTTGTGGGTTTTTCAGGGTTTGGGGTTTTGTTATTTTGGTAAGTTGGGCCCTGACCTAATGTGCAGGAAAGCTCGTGTTGCTGTTTTGAGGCTCTGGCTTTGTGCTTGCTTCCTTCCATGTAGATGAGGGCCCAGGGGTGAAGGGAGCTGCTGACTCCCGACTCTGCACCTCAGCCCAGAGCTCTGTCTCCTCTCACTCGCATACGTCAAGGGGTAGCAAGCTTGATATTATGTCTAATCAAATCATTTGTATAGTCTTAACACTCCTTGTCTTATTTATACATGATTTAAGAAAGCAGGCACCCTGCCTCTACTGAAAATAAAGATTGGCAAATTATTCAAGGTCTGGAAGAAATCTAAACCTTGCTGAATCTTGGTCTTTTTCTTAAGTGATACGTAGATAATATAACCTTTAATTACTGGCAGTTCTTTACTTTTATTGTTCTGACATTTAATATACACAGATAATCTTGCTCTTTAAAGTCTTTTCATTATGGAAATTTAAAATTTACATATAAAGATAGAGGAGGATTAGAAACCCACTAGACAGCACCCACTTCAGCAATAATTTGTGTTGTTTCAAGCAGTCTTTTGTAAGTAATCCAGTTGATATCTGCAAATCATTATTTTCAGCAAGTATTGAAAACCTGGAGTAAATTGGGTGTAATTACATACTAAATTTTATTACTTAATTTCTTAGGATTATCCTTCTATTGCTCACCTTGTCCAAAAACTAAGTGAAAATAACATTCAGACGATTTTTGCAGTTACTGAAGAATTTCAGCCCGTTTACAAGGTAAATATATACATGTTAGATCAAAAGAGGAACACATTTCTAGACCCTTTTTGTTTAGTCATTAGAGGCAAAATGATATGTCTGAATTGAAATGCGGGAAAATGTCACCAGCTAAAAAAAAGGTGTATATTAATTTTAGTTACATTGTAAAGCTAGTTGTTTTTAGGTCTGACTCCTTAAGTTTATTTAGGAAATGTATCGAGAACTGTTATTTAAAAATAAATAGTAAGTACTCAGTAGATGCTAATTAGTTGAATGAGTAGTACTTGTATTTTATGTTTTATCTTTTAATTGCAGGAACTGAAAAATTTGATCCCTAAGTCAGCAGTAGGAACATTATCTGCAAATTCTAGCAATGTAATTCAGTTGATCATCGATGCATACAATGTGAGTGCATTTTAAATAAGATCTGTTTTGGGCAATACCCTGTGGAGAATACTTTTCTCAAAAAAAGTAAAACTCCTTTCATACACAATTTAGCAAGCCCCAGAAGACAACATAAAACTTAAATTCTGCATCTGGAGGAAAAACTCATATTCTCTTACAAATACATAATTATCTGCAGAGCAAAATGTAACAAAGGCATGTGGTTAAATTTTCTAAATTCTGTTTTAATGTTGTTAAGTAATAGGTCTCCTTGTTGGAAAGCAAGTGTGAAACAACTTATATTTAGATTTATAGATGACCTCAGTCTTCTTTTTTATAGGTTCATCTATTTTGATGAATTGTGCCAGAAAAGCTTTTTTTTTTTTTTTTTTTGGCCAGTTCTTCTCTTGACATATATTCAGGGTATATAGTTCTCTGTATTCAAGAGGTACACACAGTCATATATGCATGTACCATAAAGTATATATGAATGTATTTACATATATTTGACTTACCATTTTAATGAGATTTATAAGATTTCCCCCCCCCCCAGATTGGAAGGAAGTTGAAATTAAAGAGGAATTTTCTCCATCTTGAGCTTTAGTTCAGAGTACTTTAGTGATACTCATTCACCATTGGTCAATAACTCTTGTAAGTCGTCTGGAGGCCTTTGTAATATAACAGTAACCATCCTGTACTGTGTACACCACCCCAGCCTTTTGATGGGTTGAATTTTAGATATTTTCTACCTCATGCTAGGGGTTCCCAGAATTTTTTGGAAAGACCCTACTCGAAGAGAGAGGTTTTTACAAAGATCTTCTAGATTCTGGTTGTTCCCTGTCTCTCCCATAGTTGTTTTGTTCTCTGTCTTTACAGCATATCTTAATGCTTTCCCAGCTCCATCCATGCAGGAGTGTGACCAGGAGAGAGCTTGCTGCTGCAGCCTTCTCCGTTGGTCCTGAGCAATCTGCTGTTCTAAAAACGCAGTGCCTTGAATCCTCCCACTTCGGGTTTTCTTTTTTTGCGGGGTGAGGGCGCAGGGCTGCAACTGCACCTGAGCAAATTTGTTTCCAGACTGTGTAGTAGATCATTTACTTTAGTCCCTAGTGAGCTGGAAGTTGGTAGGGTCAGAGGAGAGCTGTGTTGCCACTGGGGGAGGAAAGTGTTCTGAGTTCTTAGGACTCCTCATAATTAATATCAGCCCTCTGTGCTGTATCATCATTAAAATTTTAAACTCAGTAATTAAACCATAAATACTTTTTTCAGTCATGTACATTATTTTGAAGAATTGATCCTTATTAATTAGAGCCCATTTCTCTGGGTTTTGTGTTTTCTGGTCACTCAAGATTTGGCTTCAGATATTTTATTTAAATGATACTGTTTCTTAACAGTTCATTTTACCCATTGGATTTATGCATTCAACTTATTTTATAGTAGCATTTGTTTGCCTTTCCTCTGTTTAATAGTCTTTCTTTTAGTCCCTGTCTTCAGAAGTCATTTTGGAAAACAGCAAATTACCAGAAGGAGTAACGATAAATTACAAGTCTTACTGCAAGAATGGGGTGAATGGAACAGGGGAAAATGGGAGAAAATGCTCTAATATTTCCATTGGGGATGAGGTATGTTACATAAACGTTTTCTGAAGAAAAGAAAAAACTGCTTGTTTACAGGCAATGTCGTTTATAATTTGAGAAACAGGTAAAGAAATATAATTTTGGAGTGGCTTTTTGCAATTTTTTTAGTAGATTTAAATTGCATAGTTGTTAACGTATCTTCTTGTTTTCCCTTAAGGTTCAATTTGAAATCAGCGTAACTTCAAATAAATGTCCAAATAAGAATTCTGAAACCATTAAAATTAAGCCTCTGGGCTTCACTGAAGAAGTAGAGATTATTCTTCAGTTCATCTGTGAATGTGAATGCCAGAGTGAAGGCATCCCTGGCAGTCCCAAGTGCCATGATGGCAATGGGACCTTTGAGTGTGGAGCCTGCAGGTGAGCTGGGGCTGTGGAGAGTGATGGGGTGCGGGGGGACTGCGGCTGGGACGGCTGCAGGGGCAGGCGTCCAGAGAGATTCTGTCCATTGGAGCAAATAAATGATTGTTCCAGCCACTGTTGCTCACCACAAGATCAATTTGATGATCTTGTGTGTGCTATTTATGGAAAGCTCTTCCCTGCCTTTTTTTTTCCTTAGGCAGACTGTCCTTTACTGTAAAATAAAAGCTTTTATAGCCATCCAAGATGTATATTTAACAAATGGTTAAGGTAGCATTTGGGTTTTTCTCTCATTATACCAGTCTGAATTCTCTAGAGCTAAATAAGCTTATATAAAATAATAGTGATTGTATCTGGGAAATGGAATTAGGAAGCAATAAAGGATGTTCACCGTGTATTACATGTGCTTCTGAATCGTTGGAATAATTTTTAAAAAACCAATATACTTTGTAAAATTAAAAAGAAAACTATTTTTAGAACATAGAATCTACTACTAACAAAACTATAGTCAGATTATTTTAAATTTTATTTTCATACTGTGATTACTTTTTAATTAAAAATTAAAATTGAATGTACTCTGAATAATCTTTCTCCTTAAAAGAATAGGAGGAGGGAAGAATATTTTGATGCAAATGTCAGCCCCAAATGACTATGCTTTGAAGGGTTTTTAATCATGAGAAAAATAGATGGCTGTATTTTGCCGTCAGTTATTAGCTTTCTATTCTAAATAACAATTAAAATGTTACGTTTTTAAATTTTCCATGTCATACATATCCTGACTGAATTGTGTAGATTCATTTTTAGTAAAATATTACTTAACTGAAAGATATCTTGAAAATGTTTTGCCTTCCTTCTTTTTGCTTTTTTTTTTTTTTTTTTTTTTGCGGTACGCAGGCCTCTCACTGTTGGTGGCCTCTCCCGTTGCGGAGCGCAGGCTCAGCGGCCATGGCTCATGGGCCCAGCCGCTCCGCGGCATGTGGGATCCTCCCGGACCGGGGCACGAACCCGTGTCCCCTGCATTGGCAGGCGGACTCCCAACCACTGCACCACCAGGGAAGCCCCTGCCTTCCTTCTTTTTGTGTATTTACCAGATACAGAACTAGTATCTTCAGTGTCTGAACACTAGGTGTTCTAAAAATATGCAGTGTGGCTGAAAAGTCTGGATCCGTAGGATAAATTTATTTTTAAACAGTATGTTATATTTTCAAATGATAGGCTCAGTGTGTTTTTCTTCAACTTCCATGCACCTTTTGGGGTGTGTTTATTGTATTTTTTTAGATTAACAATTGGATGGTTGCTTTACCTATAATAGCAAATGTAATAAATAGCATATCATTTGAAAACATAGCACACTTTTAAAAATAAGTTTATCCTGTGTTTCTAAATGTTTTGTTCACCTGTTCATTGCTAGATTGTATTTTCATCTTGATCAAAATGGTTACTTTCCTGAAGAGGGCTTTTTTTCCTGGGCCCCTGTGTAGATTCCATATGGATTTGAATGGCTCTGTGTGTGTGCATATGCACACTTTCGTGCGCGTCTGTGACGTATGGCATAATGACATGTAATAAAATTGTAGTTTGAAGATAATGTTCATAGTCTTACTTCCTCTCCCAGTCTTTCTCACAGCATGATTTGTTACTTTCACTTATTTTTATTTTATGTGATTGAAATTTTGGACTCTGTTTAGGTGCAACGAGGGACGTGTTGGGAGACATTGTGAATGTAGCACAGATGAGGTGAACAGTGAAGATATGGACGCTTACTGCAGGAAAGAAAACAGTTCAGAAATATGTAGCAACAACGGAGAATGTGTCTGTGGACAGTGTGTGTGTCGGAAGAGGGATAACACAAACGAAATTTATTCGGGCAAATTCTGCGAGTGTGATAATTTCAACTGTGATAGATCCAATGGCTTAATTTGTGGAGGTGAGAAGGGGTTTGAAAATGGTTATAAAATGTGGTCCTATCTAATACAATAAAAAATCCTGAGAGTTTGCTTAGTGAATAAATGGGAAAAGGGCAGCATTGAGGGTCACTCCATCCCACAGACAGCCTTTCTTACGTGTTTTTGTTTTCACTTTTCGGTCAGTGCTCTGATTTTACATTTTTACCATTGTTATGAGAAATGATATTTTTTATTGCAGGAAATGGTGTCTGCAAGTGTCGTGTTTGTGAATGCAACCCTAACTACACTGGCAGTGCCTGTGACTGTTCTCTGGACACTACCTCCTGCACGGCTGTGAATGGGCAGATCTGCAATGGCCGGGGCATCTGTGAGTGTGGCGCCTGTAAGTGTACAGATCCCAAGTTCCAAGGGCCGACCTGTGAGATGTGCCAGACGTGCCTTGGAGTCTGTGCCGAGCATAAGTGAGTATTTCCGAATTGCTTGAAATGGGTGAGAACTCGCTGTCTGTTGGCCTCTGTATCAGCACACAATACAGAGAACAGCGCTAACATCAGGTTACTCTGTAAATAAACTGTCACATTGAAGCCCAGTTTTTAAATCTTAAAAATTCTTTGTCAGTACCTGGTGTTTGTCACATGATACTGAAATGTGTCGTACGGGAGTGATGGTACAATTATTTCAATCCGAGTTTGCTATGTAAGTGAATCCATGTGGTAACCTTTGTTAAATTAGCATTACCAATTGCTTTATTAACTATCTTTTGGCTAAACTAAATAAAATTGAAAGTTTTGTCCCTTGAAGAAAGGACTACTATTGTACCAGCAACACATTTCAAAAGTTATTTCGGCTTTAAATTGTGTATTAAATATCTGATAGGGCTAGTTTTATTTTCCTACTCTTATTTCTTTTGGAGGATTTTAGTTTGAGCTGTAATAAATCTATAATATCACTTGGGAAACTAGCATCTTTATGTTTAGTTTTCCCATCTAGAAATGTGTTTCTTCATTTATTTATATCTTCTTCTATTGCTCTTGGCTTAATTTGGTTAAATTTTGAGTCTAGCACACAAAATAATCTTTAAGCAAATATTATTTTAAATAATCAATGTAATCATTTGCATTTTTACAGGGAATGTGTTCAGTGCCGAGCCTTCAACAAAGGAGAAAAGAAAGACACCTGTGCTCAGGAATGTTCACATTTCAACATTACCAAGGTTGAAAATCGGGACAGATTGCCCCAGCCAGGCCAGGTGGATCCCCTGTCCCATTGTAAGGAGAAGGACGTTGATGATTGCTGGTTCTACTTCACATATTCCGTGAATGGGAACAATGAGGCCACTGTTCATGTTGTAGAGACTCCAGGTAGAAATCTGATCATTTCAAAATTCTTTGCATTTTCTTTTATGTCTTTTTACTGCTTAGGGCTATTGGCAGTTTCCCTAATATCTAGGAACAACTGCCAGCTGGACTATTATATGTCCAAGTTGGGACACTTTTAATCTCTCAAAGCGTAAACTAGTATTTAATTAATAAATAAGGG
>NW_006799027.1:0-26285 GCF_000442215.2 Lipotes vexillifer | reverse complement strand
GAAAGAGAAAGCAGGTTTTAAGTTTTCTGAATGGAGGGTCCGAGGAGTAAATGCAGTAGCCCACACAGAGCCCTCAGCACGGCGCCTGGCAGTAGGCTCTCGGTAAGAGCACCATCATTATTAATGATATTTAAATATGAGCTTGATTTTAGGCTTGGATACTGGGAAAGATAATTTGTTAAAGGATGTTATACAGCATGAATTTGTTCAGCTTCTCAAAAGGTGAAACATTTTTATCTTGGTTTTTCTGGGTGCTTTTAATATACTTTGGAATTTTCTACATTTGTGGTCAGATTTTTATGGGAATGTAAGTTGTAATTTCTCCTGGATAAATATTACGAATGGATTTTGGAGGCATATATTTAACTTCAGAAGAAACAGCCCAACTGTTTTTTTAAAGTCTCTATTGTTTTGCATATGTATTTTTCAAATGTTGTCTCACAGTCTGTGCCTCCTTGTCTTTTCATTTTCTTAAGTGTTTTTTGAAGACCAGAAGCTTAAATTTTGATGAACTATGATTTACCAAGTTCTTCCTTTATAGATCTTGCTCTTTACTATTATGTCTTAGAACTCTTTGCCTAATTCAAGTTAAGGATTTTTCTCCTGTGTTTTCTTCTAAAAGTTTTATAGTTCTGGTTTTCCATTTAGGTCCGTAACCCACTGTGAGCTGATCTTAGTATATGGAGTGGGGTCCAGTTTTTTATATGTAGATTTCCAGTCGTTCTTGCACCATTTGTTGAAAAGGTTGACCTTTCTCCACCTTGGTTGAAAATGAGATGACCTTATATATGTGGGCCTGTTTCTGACTCTTGATTGTTTTCCATTAATCCAGGCATCTGTCCTTTAGCCAATACCACACTGTCTCAGTTAGTGTTGCTTCATAGCTAGTTGTGAAATCTGGTAATACAAGTTGTCCAACTTTGTTCTTTTCTGAAAGTGCTTTTGAAACACTTGCCTAGTTCTCCTACTTCTTTGTAAATTTTAGAATAAACTTGCTTGATATCTACACATCCTGCCAGGATTTTGATTGGGATAGCATTGAGTTTATAGATCAAACTGGGGGAGGGACTTCCCTGGTGGTGCAGTGGTTAAGAATCCGCCTGCCAGTGCCAGGGACATGGGTTTGAGCCCTGGTCCAGGAAGACCCCACATGCTGCAGAGTGACTAAGCCCGTGCGCCACAACTACTGAGCCTGCGCTCTAGAGTCCTTGTGCCACAACTACTGAGCCCACGTGCCACAACTACTGAGCCCGCGTGCTTAGAGCCCATGCTCCACAACAGGAGAAGCCAGTGCAGTGAGAAGCCCATGCACCGCAACGAAGAGTAGCCCCTGCCTGCCGCAACTAGAGAAAGCCCACGTGCAGCAACGAAGACCCAATGCAGCCAAAAATAAAAATAAATTAATTATTTTAAAAAAAATTGGGGGAGAATTGACATTTTAACAATGTTGAGTCTTCTAATCCATGAACATGGAATCTCTCTCCATTTATTCAGGTCTTTTTTTCATCAGTGTTTAGTAATTTTTAGCATGTAAATCTTGCACATATTTTCTTAGATTTATACATAGGTATATCATGATTTTTGGTGCTATTGTAGAAAATACCATGATCTAAATTTCAATTTCCAAATTGTAGAAATCAATTTCTATATAATACATAGAAATACATGACTTTTCTTTATTGATCATGTATGCTGGGGTCTTGTAAACCCATCTGTTACTTCTAGTATCTTTTTTATAGATTCTTTGGGATAGTGTACATTCAGTTACCTTGGGATTTTAATTCCTGTGTGTTTTTTTATGAGACTGCCCAGCTCTTTGTAATTTTGGCTGTACCTTCACATTCTAATCCCTAATGTGCTCATCCTTTGCTTCTTACTTTACAGAGTGCCCCACTGGTCCAGACATTATCCCAATTGTAGCAGGTGTGGTTGCTGGAATTGTTCTTATTGGCCTTGCATTGCTGCTCATTTGGAAGCTTTTAATGATCATTCATGATAGAAGGGAATTTGCCAAATTTGAAAAGGAAAAAATGAATGCCAAATGGGACACGGTAAGTTGGAAATCATCTAAAAAGGAGGGTGATTCATAAAGCAAATGTAACACTTCTAAAACTTATTAGGTCTAAAGCTGATTATTAAAGTCCTTTAAATATTTTATTCCCCCCAAAATTTATTATTCAGAAAACTTGCATTTAGTGAAAAATAGAAAACATCTTAAGTATATCCCATTAAAGCAGAACAATTATAAGAATGTTTCTTCTGGTTACTGTGGTCATTGTTTTTATTTCCTTAATAATTTTAATCTTAAATCTGCTCTTCTGCCTTTCTTTTTCTCATGTAAATAGAATCCTAAATAATAGCAAGCTATTCAGTAGAAAGCTTTTTCTGTTTTTCTTTTCCCCCAACAAAGAAACCTAAGTAGAAAGCAGCCAGACTCAAAAGGCTACATACTGTATGATTCCACTTATATGACAGTCTGGAAAAGGTAAAACCCTAGAGGCAGGAATGAGATCCAGTGGTTTGCAGGGGCTGCAGCTGGGGGAAGGGGCCCGAGGGATCTTGGGTGATCTTCATTGTGGGTGTGTTTATACATTTGAGAATTCATGGAACTGTGTACTTAAAAAGTGTATTTTTATACTCTGCAATTTTACAACTTAATAAACCTGGCTTTATAAAAATTTAGAAGCTATAAGTGATGAAAGTTGACGCCAGCAGTTAGTGATCTGAAGCGTGGGGTTGGAGGCCGAGGTGGCCAAGTGTTGGCCTTTGTGTATTCATCTTTTGATACAAGAAAGCAGTGACAATCTTCAGTATTGTTAAATTGTAAATGAATTTTAGTCATTTGCATTTTACTACAATTTGCTTGGGTTTTTAAAAAAATTAATTTTGCAAGTGTAAAAATAGTAAAAATTCTCTTTTATAGTGTTTAAACACTATACATGTCAGCTTTTTTTCTGATGAAATCATTAGAAACTATTTCTTTTACTTCAGCAAGAAAATCCGATTTACAAGAGTCCTATTAATAATTTCAAGAATCCAAACTATGGACGTAAAGCTGGTCTCTAAGTTGCCGTTCGTATTTTCTTTCATTTTCTGTCTTTGCATGTGAAATTTATCCTTTCTACTGCACTGTGTGCCCCTTATCACTATTGCTGCCTTTTTTTTTTTTTAAAGTCTGGCTTTATTTATATGGCTATATTATGGCTTTTCTTTTTGTGTGTTAATACAGTTAGTGTTTAGAGGGGCTTTGGATTAAGCTTTATGGTATAGAAGCAGCAGCTGTGTTGTAGTGAAAAGAGAATGTGCTTTGTGATCAGAGAGACCTGGGTTGAGTCCCAGCTCTTCCACTTAGTAAGTAGAATGGCATTGGGTCACTTCCCAGAGCTTTAACATGGAGTCAGTAGTGATATTGTTTGGTGTGGTTGTTCTTGGCTAATGACTGTAGTGTATGATAGCAGCCTGTCAGTTATAATCCTTACTAGAGTCCTTTGCTTTAGGTAGTATTATTATAATATATATAATATATATAATAATATAACAAATCATTCTATGTAGGTTTTAGGGTGAAACAATGAAAAGTGAACATGAAAACTAAAGTTCAAAATAGGAGAATAAATGTAACCTGGTATAACATTTGTATAATATATAACTACAGTGTCATCGTTATTGATTCTAGAAATATTTTGAAAATCTTTAGTTCTTGACTATAACTTAAAATTCCTTTAAAAATCAGAACCTTTTATTTATATATATTTCTACTTCTTAGTTATTGAATAATTCTAATACTCAAAGCTAACACTGAACTCTTTTTGAAAGGTAACAAAGACTTTAAAGAGAAAAATCCTATTATAGTTTTAAATAAAAACTTAGTTGAGGGCTTCTCTGGTGGTGCAGTGGTTCAGGGTCCGCCTGCCGATGCAGGGGACGCGGGTTCGTATCCCGGTCCGGGAGGATCCCACATGCTGCGGAGCGGCTGGGGCCCATGAGCCATGGCCGCTGAGCCTGCGCGTCCGGAGCCTGTGCGCCGCAACGGGAGAGGCCGCAACAGTGAGAGGCCCATGTACCGCAAAAAAAAAAAAAAAACAAAAAAAAAAACACAAAACTTAGTTGAAAATTTCATAGTGGTAATAAAGCTTGGTTAACGTATTCTCTAAGCTAGGGTAAGTTACTTTGGTGAGTATATGCTTTACCTGGATGACAAATTTATTATTTTCTCTTTTAGCAGTAGTGGACAGGCTTCTTCCTTGTAACTGAGTTTTCATGAAGTGCTTCTAGCATGTTTTCATATAATTATGTAAGCCCCTAAAATTCTCCGATAAAAAGATTGTGATTAGAACCAATTCTCCTGACTGGTGATCCAGAACTCTTCTTTCCTTTCCTAACTACTATTTTTTTTTTTCCTTTGCGGTACGCGGGCCTCTCACTGTTGTGGCCTCTCCCGTTGCGGAGCACAGGCTTCGGATGCGCAGGTTCAGTGGCCATGGCTCACGGGCCCAGCCGCTCTGCGGCATGTGGGATCCTCTCGGACCGGGGCTCGAACCACTGCGCCACCAGGGAAGCCCTCCTAACTACTTTTATTCTTATTTCACATATTGGAAAACTGAGGCACAGAAGGGTTCAGTAACTTGGCTAGGTTCGCAGGGCTAGCTAGTGGAAGAGCTGAGATTCAGACCCAGGCCCCTGGGCTCCAGGGTCCAGGTTCTTAACCACTACCTTATATTAGTAGCCGTCAGTGTCTTCGGGAGACGCTGTTACCTGGTTAGGAAGAGGGAGATCACTCTTTATAAAAAATGACACTTTTTGGTATTTCTGGTTAACCTAATGGTGTTAGTGTTACTCTAGCACTACTGTGTTGGGCAGACATTGTAACTGGGAGATCACTTTGTTACCTAGAAACCAACACTGCAGATTTGCTTATTTACTCTGCTGAGAAGTGTGCTTATAAAATAATAACAAGATCTTAAAGTACAGGAATGTTTAATATTTTTAAGAGATACAGGAAGTACCGATAACATTAGAAACCATTACTTGCAAGATTTTTCTTTTATTTCTAAGCAGATTTTAAGACTTGAAATGGCAAAGTTAAATTTGATGGCAGAAAATTATTGTCAGGTTCATATATGTGTAGTTTGGTACGTTTTCCTGTTAGTATGAGATTTGATGCATTCTTTTCTTTCTCACTTAATGCTTTACAGAAAGTCAGTTTTAGAAGGAAACTGATTTGCTGGGATCCCTTTCCCTCCCTCCTTGTCAAAAACAATCAAATATTGACACTTTCCTGTGGTTACTTCTTATATGAGAAAAGTTTCTGTATCTCCTATTGAAAGGTGAAATTTTCACCTTTGCTATCCGTTAAATTATGCTTTGAAGGAAATTATCAATAATTAATAGTGAAACTTAATGTTTTCATTGTTAAGTCAGTTTTTGGCTACAGTATTACTTCTTCAGCCAAAATAAGCATTTTGAGCAATTCAGGATGTGAAAGCTTTGTAAAAATTCATTCATTAGTGAAATCCAGGCAAATTAATGGCTACAGGTTATTTTGAGATGTTTTCTCAAGAAAAATTAAAGTAGAAATAAACAATAGAAATTAATGAATGAGCATTAAGAAATTAAAATAAATCATGGCTTATAAAGCACTTTTCCAATATGGGACCAAGGTTGCCAGTCAGTTAATTATATCATTAACATATTTCAAATAATAGGCACTCTGATTATTTCAGCACATAAGACTACTCATGTAGGTACATTAAAAAAATCAGATTATCAGCTTTGTAATTGTTAAAGCTGTTAAGCACATTAAATGTGGGCTGCTAATCCCCATGGTTGTGCACTGCATTTCTAACACACCACAGAAATGATGCTGTCACCACCATGTCCGCCTTTCCAGAGGGAGCACAGGATGACATTTACTGAGAACAGAGGATGTCACTGCTGAACATAACCCTGCTCTCTTGATTTAAATAGGCTTTGCTTTTTGTTGGGATGGGGAGGGGTTGCACTCTGAACATGGGAACTAATCTGCATTATTTTAGCTTACCTTCATTTAAGGTGATGCCCAATGCAGATAATTTAATTTTACCTCTAACCTTGCATGTTAAAATTTTGTTTGGATGAACTTTGAAATAATAAGTATAAATGTTTGTGTATATGAAAAGGCAAGCTTTTCTCCAAAGGTAAGTTCTGCCATATAAATTGTACTTTGGATTCATCTATATAACTTACGTGTTTTTTTCTTTCGTTTTTTTTTGGTTGTTGTTGTTCTCCATTTTTTGTTGTTGTTGTTACCTCCCTTATAAGTATTAAACATTAGGTTTATCTAATGCATTAGTTTAAAGAAACAATTAAATGGTAATTTATTTTCCTAGCATATTTGAAAGAAGGGCAGTCCTAGCTTCATATAATAGGAAGGTGGAAATAAAGAATGTAACTTACTTGTACTGATCACTCATTAGCAATGTAGTTGCCGGGATCCAGACTCCGGTCTCCATTATGAAATGTCTGCTACAATGTCTGTATAATCATATTTTAGCTGCAGTTGGGATGAGAGCTCAGAGTTTGATATTCCCGTGTGATTTTTTTTATCATCCAGATTATATAATGTTTGTCTCTGAGGGATCCTGAGTTCCTCCATGTTTCAGAAATGACTGGTCAAGTTGTGTTTTGTGGGGTGGGGCTAGGGCACATTGTCACGATTCAGTCGGTATCCAGGCTTACTGCTAAGCTCAAGTCATAGTGGTTTATTTGGTGTCTCTCAAGACCCAGCCCTTATGTGTTGCATTTTCCCTCAGTGATTTCCTGTCTGCAAGATAAATTCAGTCTTTTTAGCGTGGCACACAGGACCTTTCGTGATCTGGCACTGTCTTCTTTCTTGTCTCCTTTCCCTTCCCCACTCCTCAAAACATACACATGCACCCTTTAAAAACTTCTGAACTATGTATATTTCTACCTAACTGTGCCATTCTTTCCCAACACCTTGACTGCATGTGTATGTGTGTCTGTATACCTTTTAGTGTTTTATCTACAGTCAGTTTCATTTTGACAATATCCCTGATCTTCTCAGAGTCAATCCCTTTTTTCTTATACTGTTCCCTTTTTATCTACATAATTCTCTTTTGTACTATTTCAGAGCGCCTTAATTTATCTTCATGTTTGTCATGCACCAAACTGTACCCTCCTAGGAGGCAGAAATTGTGGCAATGAAAACTATATCCAAATATAACCTGCAGTCAAGTGTGAATAAAATTTAAAAGCAAAAATTACTGTTTAGATGCCTTCTATATTTTTTGAAGTCACCTCAAATAGTTCTATAGTAAGATATAAAACTAAACAGCATTTCAGAATCTTATTTTTTGCCTAAAATTTAAATGTTTTAAGTTTTTCTTTAATATTTGTTTCATTTGTGTTCACTGTTATTTCCTCTGAGGTAGGAATATTTGGCCATATTTCTCACTTGACTTTCAAGCAGGAGAAAGAATGCTGTAGCAGATATTTAAATGTATCACTTAGCATAAGAGAATTTTTTAAGAAAATGATAGCATGGGGATGTATGTTATTTTCCTATTTTAAAACATCAGTGTCAGTAAAGTTTTGGATATTGAAAAATCTCTTGTGTTTATGGCTTGGGGTCATTTACTGGGCTTGATTTCAGTACTGTTTAGTAAAATACAGAATTAACAATAAAATAAAACATTTCATCAGTATGATATTGAAGAATAGCAGTTATTTCATGAAGAATGGAAATATTTTTGTCTAAGCAAATGCGGCAATGTGATGCCTTGGTGGAGGTACTGTGCTCGCAGTGACCCTGACAGTCTTACCCCAGAACTCTCCACAACTTTTGTGGCAGAGCCTCAGAAGAATATCTCCCTCGCAGAGATGAAAGCCAAGGAGTCTTCATTATCAAGCACCTTTGTGCACAGTAAAGGGTTAAGAACCAGGCAGTTGATGGCAGAAGAATTCCTTAAGTTCAAAATTAGTTTCAAGACAGGCATTCAAAACCAGTTTAAAAGAAGCCGTTAACAGCACGTCCTCCAGTGGAGGACTGGCTCAGAAAGGAAATAATGCCAGATGACAGGGGTACCTTTAGACTTGTAGGGCAAAGCTTTCATTTTCAAGTTTTGTGTAAACTTTTTAATGCCTTTTAAAAAATTCAGTGTGATGCCTAGTCAGATAAAATGGAAATGACTTCTGAAAACGATCTTTACTTTTAATATTGTCTTATAAATAATGTTACATGACTTCAGTAGAGTGACTGATAACTTTCCTCTTTTTTTTAGGGTGAAAATCCTATTTATAAGAGTGCTGTGACAACTGTTGTCAATCCAAAGTATGAGGGAAAATGAGTGCTGCCAGTGCGTATCCACAACACTGAGTGCAAATAAGTAATTCCACACCCACAGTAAGGTAGTTTCAGGGCAGTGTTGCTGTGGTTCTCTCATGGGCAGGTTCTGAAAATGTACAATATGTATAATTTGAAAATTTTTTTATTATTTTGAAAATAATGTTATAATCAATGCCAGGGACTGACAGAAGACTTGAGACAGGATGGTTATCCTTATCATCTAAGGTTGCATTGTGCCTTTTTGACCTTTTCTTCCTGGACTGTTGAAATCCAGCTCTTAGTGGATTAAGCGATATTTCTAGAGTGATTGAAAGGGCAGTAGTTAAAGTAATGAGTATGATGAGAGTTTCTGTTAATCAAGTATTAAAACTGATTTCTCGCTTTGCAGATATGTCACTTTTCAGTTATACAGAATCCAAAGTGAATGTCCTTCTAGCTAGTTTAGAATTGTTTTAAATTTATTATTTTGTTATTTTCCTTATTAGACATGAGTGATGACATGATGTATCTGAAAGATGAGTATGTTGGGAGTTGCTTGTGTAAAATAATGAAATATTTGATCTACAAAGGCTATGGGAAAAATCAGAGTTAGGAAGGGAAAACATAGCTTTAAAACCTGTGCCGTTTCAAGAGTTACTTAATCTTGGTAACTTTTATGCCTTCTTTTTTTAAATTCAAGCCTTGGATAAAAGTATTGGGGAATTTTCTTCAAAAAAAGTCCTTGATTTATATAAAGGCCTTAATTTACATAGTATTTGCTGAGTTGGGGACCTCTGGGTGAATTTATTTTTATTCATTTTATTTTGTTTAAAGCCTGGTGCTTTTTATCACCTCTTCTAATCATTTAATGTATTTGTTTGCAATTTTGGGTAAGACTTTTTTTTATCAGTACTTTTTCATTGATGTTTTAGCTGTACATTTGCCTTTTTAATGACCATGTGAAATTGTACTATGGCTTATGCAACAGCCATCAGTTAAGCAATTCTTAATTTCAATTAGTGACGTAACAGACCACTGTATATTTACTTCTCACTGTTTGAATTTCTGGTTTCATACTAGTCACATTCTTATTTTAAGTGCCTTTTAATTTTAACAGTTCACTTTTTACAATGCTATTTACTGAAGTTATTTATTAAATAAAAATGCCTAAAATATTTAAATTGGATGTTTGGGTTTTATATATTTTGTCAGTTTGTGTGCCTAAAATTTTTATAGCTTAAAGAGATTGACAGAAAATTCCTGGTCATTGGGTATTTTACTTAGACTAAAAGAGAGAAGGAAAGAAGGAAGGGAAGGAAGGAGGAGAGAGATGGTAAAATAAAATTTCAGACTGTCTTTGGGCTCTCTATATAATACTGGATAAATCCCCTTCTCTCCCCTCTTCTCTTCCCTCCCTAGGAGATAGGTTTCATCCCTATATTAAGCAGAATTAACTCTTTATGAACATCCTCTTAGAGCTATTAACTAGAAGCTGGAAATTATATCATTTTATTTAAGATACAGACAGGGAATTGTTACGTTTCTGATAAGTAAGTTTCTGTTTTCATTTGGCTTTGGTTTATTTATGTTAGAAAGTATATGTATCCATAAAAAATACTTGTGTGAAGCTTATTGAAAGAAATATATCCCTTCTTGGAGCAATACAATAAGTGTCAGAGATTTGGGGAGAGGATTGTGGTAAAAGTTTCAACTTTACCAGCCTCTCACATTTGCAGTGCCCCTCCCATTTAAAAAAAAATTGGTATCTTTTTTTACCTGTTCCACTTAAATGTATTTCCTAGCTTAGACTAAATCATTTTTCAGTTGAGAATTATACATCTTTATGAGGAAAATTACCTCTTTCATGAACTATCCATTTCACCTGTTTCATTTTCCATTCCCACCACCCACACTGCCGCTTGGTTCAACGCATTTCCTTACACCCGAGGCATAACCCCATGAACTGAATACCATATTTCTGTTCCACAAGTTTGCTTTTATAGTGAGATTTTTTTATAAATAGGAACAGACCCTATTTTCTGTTATATTCAATACATGATTCTTTTTCCTGGCATATGTTTTTGATGCTGAGATATGGTGAATTTTTAATTTTATATTATAATTTATAAACAGATTTTCAGACTGTAGAAATCCTTTTATTTGGAAGCTGGAGGAATTGTATAGAATTTATTTCTCATGCTGACCATAACAGCTTTGGCATTTGAATAATTTTAGGCTTAAAACTGCAGTTTCAAAACACAGTCTAAGAGATTGATAATTAGCTTTGAAACCACATAGAACTTTGTCACTAAAATATTTTTTATTTTCCTAGCAAATAGTACATTTTGACCTCCAGTGAAATGCTTTCCAAAAGTTAATGAGTCCTGAAAGAAAATAACAGTTGTAAACTTTTTTTCATTCAAACTCTTTGTTTTGAAAATTTATGAAATGTTAGGTCATGCCTAAGTGTCAATAGTGGCATATTTTGCAGTGATTCTCTGACATTTTACAAAATTTTCTTACTCTTTTGCAGAGGATAACTTTATAAATTCTTTGATAAACACGCCCAGATAAGACCTTGAGCCACGTGAACACTTCATCATACTAGTTAAAAAGCACTGTGGTCAACTTCTGATTTTGGAATTGTCTTTTTCCCACTCTTCTGTTGCTTACTAGAGTTTGAGAGGTAAACTTATTGAAGAGAGGCCATTTGTCTTTTTTTGCCTGTGTCCTTGAAAACTTATTTCTGACCTAATAAGTTCATAGGAGTTCAGAAACAGCAAGTATCTCCAGGACTCTTCTGGAGCCTACAGAGACAGTCCACTGGCTCTTTGGACAGCTCTCATGTCCCAGGATTCTCCTGAGAATTTAGGCAGATGTGGAAGTGGCTTCTGAGTGAGTGATCCATGGGAGCAGATTTTGAGGCTGGATTAGATTAGACAGCCCATTAAGCCTCCACCACTGTGAGGGTGGTAAGTTGTCATACATATCAAAATGTACAAAATGCTAGGGTAAATCACAAGACAAATATTAGTTAAATCCACAGGTAGTAACTATCTTTTTATTTAATTTCCTTCTACAATCTCTCTAAGTCTTCACTGGATTTTAACTATGTTAAGATCTTACATGAATTTTTCAAGGCTATAGAGTTTCCACAAAAGTATTTAGTGGTATTTCATTTAATTTTACTTGTATTCTACCTACTCTGGGTTTTTTGGTCTCAGGACTAATTCTAAAATAGACTGGTATATTAAACAAGAGTTAATTAAGGATCACTTTGTGAGAGGAAACAGTATTCTGAATATTTAAATCCCATAATTTTATTCATTACTGTAATAGTTTAGGGAACTGTTAGAAGACAGCATTGTCTTCAATTTAATGTGTAGTAGGTGATATGTTGTTGATGTTACTTATTGATAACAATGTTATGTTAATGTTGCTTACTGATCAGAGTTATTCCTGGGCGATAGACCAACATTCAGGTCTCCTTCAGTAGCTAAGTAACTGGCCCCTCGGCAACCATTTTAAAACATGGATTTGATTATATTGTCCCAACGCCCCCATTTCCATCTCCGCTTTCACATCCTCAATCCTACCACATGTCCTTTGTAGTTGATGTTTCTGTCTTATCCCTAGATTTGATAGCTCCAAGAATATAGGACCCTATGTGTTTTGATTCATCATTAAATCCCTAGAACAATGTCTGTCATGAAGTAAGTAGGTGACCGTAAGTATTTGTTGAATAGGTGGGATTCATCTCCCTGAGTTGCCACTACTACCTACCTAGCAGCATTTGCAGTGATACACTCTGCCTTCCTGCCAGTTCTTATAAACTGTACTCCAAGGTCAGTCCTTCCACTTATATCTTCAGTGCCATCCCCTCTTGACGATTAAAACAAGCAGTGTGCTTCCCCTTTCCTGCATTATTGATTTTCCTCTCTCTCCTAGATCATTCCCATCACTAACAAACATGCGAGTTATCTGTTCTCTATTCCGTTTTACATCTCAAAAGAATTGTCTAATGCATACACGCATGGGCAGTAGATTTTTAACAAGGGTGCCAAAGCCTATTCAATGAAGAAAAAAGTGTCTTCAACAGATGATTCTGGCTAACTGGATTTTCACATGCAAAAGAATGAAATTGGACCACCCCATCTCACACCACATACAAAAATTAGCTCAAAATGGATCAATGACCCAAGAGCTAATACCATAAGATTCTTAGAAGGAAACATGGTAAATCTTCATGACCTTGGGTTTGGCCACATTTTTTTATTTTTATTTTTTTATTTTGCGGTATGCGGGCCTCTCCCGTTGTGGAGCACAGGCTCCGGATGCGCAGGCTCAGCGGCCATGGCTCACAGGCCCAGCCGCTCCGCGGCATGTGGGATCTTCCCGGACCGGGGCACGATCCCATGTCCCCTGCCTCGGCAGGTGGACTCTCAACCACTGCGGCACCAGGGAAGCCCTGGCCACAGATTCTTAAATGTGATACCACAAGCATGAGCAACAAAAGAAAAAAATGTATGATTTGGGCTTCATCAAAATTAAAAGTTGTGCATTAAAGGACACTTTATTAAGAAAGTGATAAAATGTACAGAATGGGAGCAAATATTTGTAAATTAAATATCTGATAAGAAATTAATATATAGAATGTATAAAGAACTACAACTCAACGACAAAAAGACAAACTAAATTATAAATGGCCAAAGGACTTGAGTAGACATTTCTCCAAAGAAGATACACAAATGCCCAACAAGCACATGAAAAGATACTCTACATAATTAGCCATCAGGGAAATGCAAATGAAAACCGCAGTGAAATACCACTTCATGCCTACTAGAATGGCAGTAATTTAAAAAAAGTGGAAAATAACAAGTGCTGGTGAGAATGTAGAAAATTTAGAAGTCTTGTACATTGCTGGTGGAACAGATACTTATACACCAAATACTTATTGCAGCATTATTCACAATAGCCAAAAGGTAGAAACAACCCAAGTGTCCATCAACAGATAAATGGGTACCCAAAATGTGGCATATACAACCAATGGAATATTATTTAGCCATAGAAAGGAAGGAAGCTCTAATACATGCTGTGACAGGGATGAACCTTGAAAACATTATGTTAAGTGAAATAAATCAGACATAAAAGGACAAATATTGTATGACTAATTATAGGAAATATCCTGACTAGGCAAATTCATACAGACAAAATAGGTGAGAAGTTACCTGGGGCTGGAAGGGATTAGAAAGGGGGAGCTATTGCTAATGGTTACAGAGTTTCTATTTGGGGTGATGAAAAATTTTGGAAATAGTGGTGATGGTTACACAACATTGCAAATGTAATTTTTTAAAAACTTTTTTCCCTAACTTTATTGAGGTATAATTGATATGACATTGTGTAAGTTTAAGGTATACAACAATGGTTTTATCCATTCATATGCTGTAAAATGACTGCCAGAATAAGGGTATTTAACACATCGATCACCTCACACAGTTAAAATTTCTTATGTAATTTGATGAGAACTTCTAAAACCTACTCTCTTAGCAACTTTGAAATATACAATATAGTATTGTTAACTACAGTCAACAGGCTGTACATCACTAGAACTTCATCTTACAACTGTAAAGGTTGTGCCCTTTCACCATCTTCACCCATTTACCCCACCCCCAGCCGATGGCAACCACAGTCTGTTCTCTGTTACTATGGATTCAGTTTTCTTAGATTCCACATGAGTGAGATCATACAGTATTTGTCTTTCTTTGACTTATTTAACTTAGTATAATGCCCTCCAGGTTGATTTATTTTGTGGCAAGATTTCTTTTTTCTTGGCTGAATAATATCCCATCATATATATATATATGCCACATTTTCTTTATCCATTCATCTGTTGGTGGATGCTTAGGTTATTTCAGTGTCTTAGCTATTGGTAAATAATGCAGTGAAAATAGGGGTGCACATATCTTTTCAGATTAATATTTTAATATCCTTTGGATACATAACCAGAAATGAAATTGCTGAATCATATGATAGTTCTATTCTTAATTTTTTGAGGAACCTCCATACTGTTTTCCATAGTAGCTGAACCAATTTACATTTCCACTAGCAGTGTGCAAGGATTCCCTTTTCTGCACATCCTTTCTGACATTTATCTTTTGCCTTTTTCATAATAGTCATTCTTAACAGGTATTGTGACTTTTTAAAAATTTAATTTTATTTATTTTTGGCTGTGTTGGGTCTTTGTTGCTGAGCTCAGGCTTCCTCTAGTTGTGGCGAGCGGGGGCTACCCTTCGTTGCAGTGCACAGGCTTCTCGTGGTGGCTTCTCTTGTTGCGGAGCACAGGCTCTAGGTGCGTGGGCTTCTGTAGTTGCAGCATGCAGGCCCTAGAGCGTGCAGGCTTTAGTAGGTGTAGCATGCGGGCTCTGGGGTGCGTGGGCTTCAGTAGTTGTGGCTCATGGGCTCTAGAGAGCAGGCTCAGTAGTTGTGGTGCACGGGCTTAGTTGCTCCACGGCATGTGGGATCTTCCCGGACCAGGGATTGAACCTGTGTCCCCTGCACTGGCAGGCGGATGGATTCTTAACCACTGTACCACCAGGGAAATCCCTCATTGTGATTTTTGGTTTTTGTTTTTTTCTCTTGTAATCAGAGTGTAGTTGATTTATAATACTATATTAGTTTTAGGTGTACTGCACAGTGATTCAGTATTTTTATAGATTATACTTCATTTAAAGTTACTATAAAATGTTGGCTATATTCCCTGTGCTGTACATTACACTCTTGTAGTTTACTTATTTTATACATAGTAGTTTATACCTCTTAATCCCCTTCCCCTATGTTGCCACTCCCTCAACCCCTTTCCCCAGTGGTAACCACTGGTTTGTTCACTGTATCTGTGAGTCTGTTTGTTTTGTTATATTCTTTCATTTGTTTTACTTTTTAGATTCCACATGTAAGTGAAAACATACAGTATTTGTCTCTATCAGACTGACTTCACTCAACGTAATACTCTCTATTTCTGCCCAGCAACACAGATGGACCTGGACCTGTTTTGTGGCTTAGCATGTGATCTATCCTGGGGAACATTCCATGTACATTTGAAAAGAATGTACACATTCTTTTTCTATTTTTTCATTTTTTTCCCCCTATTTTTGGAGATATCTATTCCAACGGTCTGATGTGTCATTAAAAGCCCCTGTTTCCTTATTGATTTTCTGTCTGGATGACCTGTCCATTGATATAATTGGGGTGTTAAAGTTACCTACTGTAACTGTATTGTTGTCTGTTAATATTTGCTTTATATATTTAGGTAGTCCTATATTAGGTGTATATATGTTTAAGAACGTTATATCCTCTTCTTGGATTGATCCCTTTATCGTTATATAGTACCCTTCTTTGTTTTTAGTTATAAACTTTGTTTGGAAGTCCATTATGTCTGAATGTGTATTGTTTCCATTTGCATGAAATATCTTTTTCCATTCCCTCACTTTCAGTCTCTGTGTGTCTTTAGCTCTGAAGTGAGTCTCTTATAGGCAGCATATGGGTGGGTCTTGTTTTTTTATCCAATCAGCCATCCTGTGTCTTTTAATGGAGCATTTAGTCCATTGACTAAATTTAAAGTGATTATTGATAAGTATGCACTAATTGCTACTTCTTACGTTTTCTGGTTGTTCTTGTAGTTCTTCATTCTTCTATTCTCATCCTTTATGGTTAGATGATTTTCTGTAGTATCATGTTTGTGTTTCTTTCTCTCTAGTTTTTGTAAAAGTGTTGTAGGCTTTTTTTTTTTTTAATTTTTATTTTTAGCTGCATTGGGTCTTCGTTGCTGCACATGGTCTTTCTCTAGTTGCGGCGAGCGGGGGTTACCGTTCCTTGGGTGCAGGCTTCTCATTGTGGTGGCTTCTCTTGTTGCAGAGCATGGGTTCTAGGCGCGTGGGCTTCAGTAGTTGTGACACTCGGGCTCAGTAGCTGTGGCACATGGGCTTAGTTGCTCTGCGGCATGTGGGGTCTTCCCAGACGAGGGCTCAAACCTGTGTTCCCTGCATTGGCAGGCAGATTCTTAACTACTGTGCCACCAGGGAAGTCCCTGTTGTACGTTTTTGATTTGTGGTTAACATGGGGTTCATATATGTTGACCTATAACTAGACTTGTTTTAAACCAGTAATAACTTAAGTTCAAACACATTCTAAAAGATATACTTTTTTACTCCCCTCCCCACTTTCTGTTTTTGACGTCATACTTTACATCTTCATGTCTGCTGTTTATTGTAGTTATGTTTGTTTTATAATTTGTCTTTTGACCTAACTAGTTTATTTAAGTGATTGATCCACAGCCTTTACTATATACTTCCTCTATCTATTGCAGTTTTTCCTTTCCTATAATTTCTTGTCTTGTAGCCTTTTCTTTTTCACTTAAAGAAGACCCTTTAATACTTCTTGTCAGATCAGTTTAGTATTGATGAACTCTCTTAGTTTTTGCTTGTCTGAGAAGCTCTTTATCTCCTTCAATTCTGAATGATAACCTTGATGGGTAGAGTATCGTAGGTTGTGGTTTTTCTCTTTCAGCACTTGAAACGTTTCTGCAGAAAAATGTGATAGTTTTATGTTGTTCCCTTCTCTTGCTGCCTTTAAAATTATATCTAACTTTTGCCATTTTAATTATGATATGTCTTGGTGTGGGTCTCTTTGGGTTCACCTTGTTCGAGATTCTCTCTGCTTCCTGTACTTGGAAATCTGTTTCCTCCTTCAGGTTTGGGAAGTTTTCAGCTTATAATATCCAGTACATGTTCAACCCCTTTCTCTCTTTTCCTTCTGGGACCTCTATAATGTGAATGTTAGTACACTTGAAGCTGTCTCAGAGGCCCCTTAAACTATCTTACTTTTTTAATTTGTTTTTCTTTTTGCTTTTCTGATTGGGTGATTTCCATTAGTCTGTGTTCCAGATGGCTTATGCATTCTTCTGTATCACCTAATCTGCTGTTAATTCCTAATAGTGTACTCTTCAGCTCTTACAGGTTCTTTTTTATATTTTCTAGTTCTTTGTTAAAATTCTCACTGTTTTCATCTATTCTTTTCCCAAATTCAGTTAGCATTCTTTTACTATTGCTTTGAACTCTTTTTCAGGTAAATTATTTCTCTCTGTTTCATTAGGGTTTTTTTTCAAGGGCTTTTTTTCGTTCCTTCATTTGAAACATATTCCTCTGTCTTTTCATTTTGTTTAATTTTTCTGTCTCTATGAAATTAAGTGAAACCATCACCTATCCTGGTCTTGAAGGTGTGTCCTTCTGTGAATGTCCCTCTGTAGTCTGCATGTACCCAGCAGATTTGGTGCAAACTGGATCTAAAGTGAACACAGGCTGCGTCTTCCCTAGGGGTGTGCTGGCAGCCACCACCCTGGTGGGAGGTGGGGCTGGAGTTGGAGGGGCTAGGGCTAGAGCTAGATCCAGGTGCAAGCCGGGCTTCTCTGCTCAGTGGCTGTTACAGCCCTATTGGATGGGGGCCCAAGAGGCTGGAGCAGAACCCCTGATGGAGTTGGGTTTCTCCTGGTGTGATGGTAGTCTCCTCCTTGGTTAGGGTTGTGGCCAGGGCCTGAGGGCTTGGGGCTTCACTTCTGTGCTGGTTTCACTTTTTCACCCAGTATGTATGCCTTGGTTAGAGGCTGGGTTGGTGCCCACCTCTGAGCTGGCCCTACCCTCTCCCAAGTGTGCATAGGGACTGGTGCCCTGGAGCTAGCCTCACTTCCTCCTGAGTGTATGCACCAAAGCACAGGCTGGCAGTGGCTGTCTCCAACCTGTTCAGAGGCAGGGCTGGCATCTCTCCAAGTGTGCACACTCTTGTTGGCAATGGCAGCCTCCACCTTAGTGGGGAGCAGTGCTGGGGAAAGAGGGGCTGGAACAGGAGCCTGGTACAGGCTGGGGGCCATGCTGGAGGGGTCCTTGCAAGCTGGCCAGGGCCCCAGGCAGTCTTCAGTCTGCTGCCTTTGTGCCTGTGACTGAGAGTAAGTGGGTCTGTGCATGTACTCTTCAAAAACAGAGCCTCGGTTTCTTACACCCCTGTAAGTGCCACTGATTTTCAAACCAGCTAAGGGGGTTCCTCTTCCCAGAACTGTACCCCAGGGTTGGGGTTCCTAATATGTGGCTCAAAACCCTCCCCAGGGAGGATCCCAGTGCTGGTGATAGCCCCCTCCTCTTCTGGGTCCCCTGTCAAGGGTGTGGGTCCTGACCAGATTACTTCTCACCCCCCACCCCCCAGTCTGGAACCAGACTCTGTGTAGATCTTTCTTGACGTCCTTGGTTGTAGAAGAGCTGTTCTGCCAGAGTCTCCAGGTCATTTTCAGCAAGAGTTGCTCCACACGTAGTTGTATTTTTTTTGCCATATGTGGGCCTCTCACTGTCGTGGCCTTTGCCGGACGCGAGCCTGGTACAGGCTGGGGGCCATGCTGGAGGGGTCCTTGCAAGCTGGCCAGGGCCCCAGGCAGTCTTCAGTCTGCTGCCTTTGTGCCTGTGACTGAGAGTAAGTGGGTCTGTGCATGTACTCTTCAAAAACAGAGCCTCGGTTTCTTACACCCCTGTAAGTGCCACTGATTTTCAAACCAGCTAAGGGGGTTCCTCTTCCCAGAACTGTACCCCAGGGTTGGGGTTCCTAATATGTGGCTCAAAACCCTCCCCAGGGAGGATCCCAGTGCTGGTGATAGCCCCCTCCTCTTCTGGGTCCCCTGTCAAGGGTGTGGGTCCTGACCAGATTACTTCTCACCCCCCACCCCCCAGTCTGGAACCAGACTCTGTGTAGATCTTTCTTGACGTCCTTGGTTGTAGAAGAGCTGTTCTGCCAGAGTCTCCAGGTCATTTTCAGCAAGAGTTGCTCCACACGTAGTTGTATTTTTTTTGCCATATGTGGGCCTCTCACTGTCGTGGCCTTTCCCGTTGCCGGACGCGCAAGCTCAGCGGCCATGGCTCACGGGCCCAGCCGCTCCGCGGCATGTGGGATCCTCCCGGACCGGGGCACGAACCCGTATCCCCTGCATCGGCAGGCGGACTCTCAACCACTGCGCCACCAGGGAGGCCCGTACTTGTATTTTTGATATGTTTATGAAGGGGAGGTAGGCTTGACGTCCTGCTCTGCTATCTTGATCTCTGTCTCACTGTGGCTTTGATTTGCATTTCCCTGATGATTAGTGATGATGACCACATTTCATGTACCTTAGGCAATTTGAATCTCTTTTTGAAAAAACGTCTATTCAGGTCTTTGCTCATTTTTAAATGGATTAGTTTATTTTTACCTGTACATTTTTTGCCATTGAGTTAAATGAGTTCTTTATGTATTCTGGATATTAACTGCTTATCAGATATGTGGTTTGTAGATATTTTCTCCCATTCTGTTGGTTGCCGTTTCATATTGTTGATTGTTTCTTTCACTGTGCAGAAGCTTTACAGTTTGTTGTAGTCCCACTTATGATCTTTTTGCTTTTGTTGCTTATACTGTAGTTGTCATAAAGTATAATCCATAAAACTACTGCCAAGACCAGTGTCAAGGAACTTTTCCCCTTTGTTTTCTTCTAGGAGTTTTATGGTTTAAGGTCTTACATTTAAGTTGTTAATCCACTTCAGGTTCATTTTTGAGTGGTGCAAGATAGGAGTCCAGTTTCATTCTTTTGCCTGTGAATATCCAGTATTTCCACCACCATTTATCAGAGAGACTGTCTTTTTTCTCCATTGAGTATTCTTGGCGCTTTTGTCAACTATTACTTGACAATATATGTGATAACTTATTTCTGGGCTCTTGATTCTCTTCCATTGGTCTTTTTATGCCAGTACCATTCCACTTGGAATACTATATAGTATTTGTAGTATACTTTGAAATCAGGAAGTGTGATGCTTCCAGCTTTATTCTTCTCAGGATTGCTTTGGCTATTCAGAGTCTTTTGTGGTTCCATAAGAATTCGAGTTTTTTTTTTTTTTTTCCTTTTCTGTAGAGAATACCATTGGAATCTTGATAGAGACTGCATTGAATCTATAGATTGCTTTGGGTTGTCTGGATATTTTAACAATATTAATTCTTCCAGTTCATGAAAACAGTAGTATCTTTTCATTTATTTGTGTTGTTTTTAATTTCTTTCACCAGTGTATTACAATTTGCAGTGTACAGATCTTTCACCTCCTTGGTTAAATTTATTCCAAAGTATTGCACTGTTTCCAATGTTATTATAAATGAGTTTGTTTTCTTTATTTAATTTTTGGATAATTTGTTATTAATGAATAGAAATGCCACTGACTTTTTAAGTTGATTTTTTATCCTGTAACTTTCCTGAATTCACTTACTAGTTTGGTGGTGTCTTTAGGATTTTCAGATCATTTCATCTCTAAGTAGACAGTTTTATTTCTTCCTTTCTGATTTGCATGCCACCTATTTTAATTTCTTGCCTGATTCTTCTGGCTAGGTCTTTTAGTACTGTGTTAAATAAGAGTGGTGAGAGTGGGCATTCTTGTCTTATTCTTGATCTCAGATAAAAAAGCTTTAAACTTTTCACCACTGAGTATATGTTAGCTGTGGGTTTGTCACATATGGCCTTAGTTATGTCAAGATATATTCCTTATAAATGCAGTTTGTTGAGTATCTTTATCATGAAAGGATGTTGAATTTTGTCAGATGCTTTTTCTGCATCTATTGAGATGATCATGTGGTTTTCGTCCTTCGTTTTGTTAATATGGTGTATCACATTGATTGATGTTCATGTGCTGAAACATCCTTGCATCCCAGGAATAAGTTTTAATTGGTCCTAATATATAATTCTTTTAATATGTTATTGAATTCATTTTGCTAGCATTTTGTTGAGTACTTTTACATCAGTCTTCATCAGGGATACTGGTCTTTTTAGTCATATAATTAGTGAAGATGCATTACCTCTTTACTTTTTTTGAAGAATTTGAGGAGGATTTGTGTTAATTCTTCATTAAATGTTTGGTAGAATTCACCAGTGAAGCTGTCTGGTTCTGGAGTTTTTTTTTTTTTTTTGTGGTATGCGGGCCTCTCCCACCGCGGAGCACAGGCTCCGGACGCGCAGGCTCAGCGGCCATGGCTCACAGGCCCAGCTGCTCCGTGGCATGTGGGATCCTCCCGGACCGGGGCACGAACCCGTGTCCCCTGCATCAGCAGGCGGACTCTCAACCACTGCGCCACCAGGGAAGCCCCCTGGAGTTTTCTTTGTTGGGAAGATTTTGATTACTGCTTCAGTTTCCTTATTAGTTACAGTTTTGTTTAGATTTTTTATTTTTTCCAGATTCAAGGTGGACAGGTTGTATGTTTCTAGGACTTTTTCCATTTTCTAGATTACCCAATTTGTTGCCATATAATTGTTCATAGTATTCTCTTACGTTCCTTTTTATTTCTGCGGCATCAGTTGCTGTGTCCCCTCTCCATGTTTAATTTTAGTAATTTGGGTCTTCTTTGTTTTCTTCTTAGCCTATATCTAGCTAATAAAGTTTTGTCCATTTTGTTGATCTTCTCCAACAACCAATCTTCGTTTTATTGATTTTCTCTACTGTTTTACTATTCTCTGTTTATCTTTGCTCTAATCTATATTATTTCTTTCCTTCTGCTAGCTTTGCGTTAATTTGTTCTTTTACTAGTTTCTTAATATATAAAGTTAGATTGTTGATTTTGTAATCTTCGTCAGCGTAAGAATTTGCAGCTGTAAATTTCCCTCTTAACACTAACTGCATTCCATAATTTTTGCAATGTTGTGTTTTCATTTGTCTCTAGATATTTTCTGATTTTCCTTGTGATATCTCCTTTAAAAAGTGAAATATAATTGACATACAACATGGTATAAGTTTAAGGTATACAATATGTTGATTTATATATTGCAATATGATTACCACTGCAGTGTTAGCTAACACCACTGTCACACCACATAATTATCATTTCTTTTTGAAGTGAGGACAATTAAGATCTGGTCTCTTAGCAACTTAGAAGTTTATAATATAGTATTACTGAGTATAATCACTATAGTGCATTAGATCTCCAAAATTTATTCATCTACTAGTTGCAAGTTTATACCCTTAAACAACATCTCCCCAGTTCCCCTACCCTCAGTCCCTGGTAAACACCATTGTACTTTCTATTTCTATGAGTTAGGCTTTTTAAGTTCCAAATATAAGTGAGATCATATGGTATTTGTCTTTCTCTGTCTGACTTGGCTTACTTAGCATAATGCCCTTACAGTTTGTCCATGTTATCACAGATAGCACAGGACTTCATTCTTTCTCATGGCCGAATAATATTTTGTGTGTGTGTGTACACACACACACACACACACACACACACACACACACACACACATCTTCTTTATCCATTCATCTGTTGATGGAGACTTAGGTTGTTTCCATATTTTGTCTATTGTGAATAATGCTGCAATGAACATGGTACTGTTCTATCTCTTGGATATCCTGTTTTTGTTTCTTTTGGATATATACCCAGAAGTGGGATTGCTGGGTCATATAGTAATTATATTTTTAATTTTTTGAGGAACCTCCATACTGTTTTCCATAGTGTATGTACCAGTTTACATTTCCATCAACTAAGGTTGAAGGTGTCCCCTTGTATGTAGCTAGTCTGCAAAGATTGGGAGAGCTGGATGTTCTTTCAAATGCCTACATTTCAACAGAAGGCATAAAAACTAACAGGGAAACATGTGCAAAGGAAACAAAATAATCTCCAGAAAACGGAAACAGAGATCTGTGACATATAATTCAAAATAAAAGTCTTATAGATGCTCAAATAGAAGAGTAAATGCAATGAGGTAATCAGTGCATAAACAAAATGAGACAATCACAAAGAGACAGAAACTATAAAAAAGGAATCAAAGAAATTCTGGACATGAAGAATACTTTAACTGGATTAAAAATTCACTAGATGGTTCAACAGCACACTGGGACCAGGAAGAAGAACGAATGGATCAGTGAACTGGAAGATAGGCCATTTCAAGTGACCAACTCAGGGACAAAAAGAAAAAAGAATGAAGAAAAATGAAGGGATTTATGGGGCACCATCAAGTGGACATATGCTTTGTAGGAGTCCTGAAATGAGAAGAGAGAAGAGGCAGAGGATCTGTCATGGACTGAATTGTGCCTCCTACCCCTAGCCCCTGCAAATTCCTGTTTGAAGCCCTAACCCCCAGTGTGACTGTATTTGAAGGTGGGGCCTTTAAGAAGGTAATTATGATTAAAAGAGGTCATGAGGATAAGAGCACTAATCTTTTAGAACTGATTGTTCTTAAAAGAAGAAGAAACAGAGTTTTCTCTCTCTTTGTATGAGCCCTGAGGAAAGGCCATGTGAGGACACAGTGAGAAGACAGCTCCTTGCCAGGAATAGAGGCCAGAAATCATGATGGCACCTTGATCTTGGACATTTTGCCTCTAGAACTGTTGAGAAAATGCATTTTTGTTGTTTAAGCAACCCAGTCTGTGGTATTTTGTTACGGCAGCCCTAGCAGACTAATACTGATTTTGGTACCAAGATGTGGGGTGCTGTTATTACAAATACCTAAAAATCTAGAAGTGCTTTTAGAATGAGGTGATGGGTCAAAGCTGGAGGAGTTTTGAGGTGCATGCTAGAAGTCTAGATTGATTTGAAGGAACTATAAGCAAAAATAAATCAAAACTTGAAGATTTAAAAATTCTCAACCTGTCAGTATTGCAGAAAATGAGCAAGTGTGTTCTGGAGAGAACCCCAAGGCTGTGGCTGGACGGTCACTCCATAGAGATTATTCATGGATTTAATCAGCCATCTCAGCTGAAGCCAGGAATAGAGGTGGGATTATACCAGCAGAAAAGGAGATGAAAGAGAGCAAGGCTTTCAGACTTCTTTGTTTCAGTATCAGCAGACCATAAAGCTATTTAGCTGCATACAACTTTATCCTTCAAGAAAAGGGAAGAATGACCCCAAAGGCAATTCAGAGATCATCAGGGCTGCCACACCTGCCACAAATCCAGTGCATACAGGCCCAGTGAACAAGGCTGTTTCCTCCTCGGTTTCGGAGAGTGGAGCCATTTCCTCAGTTTCTACAAACCAGGCTGCTGCTGCAAAGAGCCACAGGCGTGGGGCTACTGCTTAGGGGTGTGGGGGTAATTTTGCCTTCCCAGTGGGCCTGGAGGGTAAAACACCCAGCAAAAGAGGATTATCTTTGAACCTTAAGGTCTAGTGGAATATGCATTGCTAGGTTTTTGTCCTTCGGGGGACACAGCACCATTTTCTGTTTCCCAGTTTCCTCCTTTTGGCATGGGAATGCCTATCCTATGCCTGTCCCATCACTGTATTTTGTAAGCATATAACCTGTCTAGTTTAACAGGTTCAAAGCTGTAGAGAAATTTTGTCTCCAGATGAATTGTTCCTAAAATCTCTCCCATACCTGTTGAGATGATATCTAGATGAGACTTTGGACTTGGAATTGATACTGGAATGGGTTAAAACTTCGGGGCTGTTGGGATGTGGTGTATGTATTTTTCATGTGAGAAGAACATGAACTTTTGGGGGTCAGGAGGCAGAATGTTACGAACCAAACTGTGTACTGCCCCATTCATATTTTGAGCCCTAGTCTCTTGATGTCACTGTGTTTGGAGATGGGGCCTTTAAGGAGATAATTAAGGTTAAATGAGGTCATAAGGTGGTGGTCTTATACAAAAAGGAAAAAACCCCAGTGAGCTCTGCTGTACACAGAGGAAAGGCCATCTGAGGACACAGTACGAAAGCAGCTGTCTACAAGCCAAGAAGAGAGGGTTCACTAGAAACCAACCTTGACAACACCTTAATCTTGGACTTAGTGCCTCTAGAACTGTGAGAAAATAAATTTGTTGTTTAAGACACCTACTCTGTGGTATTTTGTTATGGCAGAAATAGCAGACTGATAAGCCTATCTGAAGAAATTATGGCTGAAAACATCACCAATTTGAGGAAAGAAATGGACATAGAAATGCAAGAAATTTAACAAATTCCAAATAGGATAAAACCAAAGAGAGTCACATTGAAACATATAATCAAACTCAGAGACAAAGAGTGGATCTTGAAAGCAGCATGAGAAAAGTGACTTGTAAAAGGGAGGTGCTGTAAGATGAGCAGCAGATTTCTCAGCAGAAACCTTAGTGGTCGGAAGGGAGTGCGATGAGATTTTCAAAGCATTGAATGAAAAAACACCAAGAATATTATATCATATTGCAAAGCTGTTGTTCAAATGGGAAGGAGAAAACAAAGCTTTCCTAGATAGACAAGAGTGGAAGGATTTCCTTACCACTGGACTTTCCCTGTAAGAAATGCTAAAGGAAGTGCTTTGACTTGAAATGAAAGGCTGCCTGACAACAGCATGGGACCATATGAAAATATAAAGCTCTCTGGTAAAGGTGAGTATATAGACAAATAGAGGATACTGTGGTATTATTGTAGTGTTGGTACATAAATCACTTTTAGTTATGGTATAGAGTTCAAAAGATGAATGTATTATAGCAAATCTATGTTATGGGCACACAGTATAAAAATATGTAACTGTGACATTAATAACTGGAAGAGTGGAGACATGAAACAGTTTTTGTATGCAGATGAATTTAAGTTGTTCACTTAAAATAGATTATTTTAACTTTAAGATTTAAAAATTTTTATTTTATATTGGAGTATAGTTGATTAACAATGTCTTAATTTCAGGTGTATAGCAAAGTGATTCAGTTATACATATACATGTATTTTATTCTTTTTCAGATTCTTTTCGCATTTAGGTTATTACAGAATACTGAGCAGAGTTCCCTGTGCTATACAGTAGGTCCTTTTTGGGTTATCTATTTGAAATACAGCAGTGTGTACATGTCAATCCCAAATTCCCAGTCTATCCCTCCCCCCCACCCTTCTACTCCATGGTAATCATAAGTTTGTTCTCTAAGTCTGTGAGTCTGTTTCTGTTTTGTAAATAAGTTCATTTGTATCT
>NW_006799025.1:4352154-4363235 GCF_000442215.2 Lipotes vexillifer | reverse complement strand
CGGAGATCACCTTCCTCCCCACAGATACACCAGAAATACATCTACACGTGGAACAACTCCTACTGAACGCTGGCAAAAGACCCCAGACCTCCCCAAAGGCAAGAAAATTCCCCATGTACCTGGGTAGGGCAAAAGAAAAAAAGAAAAAACTGAGACAAAGGAATAGGGACGGGACCTGAACCAGTGGGAAGGAGCTGTGAAGGAGGAAAGGTTTCCACACACTAGGAAGCCCTTTCGCGGGCGGAGACTGCAGGTGGCGGAGCGGGGAGCTTCGGAGCCGGAGGAGAGCACAGCAACAGGGGTGCGGAGGGCAAAGCGGAGAGATTCCCGCACAGAGGATCGGCGCCGACCGGCGCTCACCAGCCCGAGAGGCTTGTCTGCTCACCCGCCGGGGTGGGCAGGGGCTGGGAACTGAGGCTTGGGCTTCAGAAGTCAGATCCCAGGGAGAGGACTGGGGTTGGTGGCGTGAACACAGCCTGCAGGGGGTTAGTGCGCCATGGCTGGCCAGGAGGGAGTCCGGGGAAAAGTCTGGAGCTGCCGAAGAGGCAAGAGACTTTTCCTTCCCTCTTTGTTTCCTGATGCCCGAGGAGAGGGAATTAAGAGCGCTGCTTAAAGGAGCTCCAGAGGCGGGCGCGAGCCGTGGCTAAAAGCGCAGACCCCAGTGACGGGCATGAGACGCTAAGGCTGCTGCTGCCGCCACCAAGAAGCCTGTGTGCGAGCACAGGTCACTATCCACACCTCCCCTCCTGGGAGGCTGTGCAGCCCACCACTGCCAGAGTCCCGGGATCCAGGACAACTTCCCCGGGAGAACACACGGCCTGCCTCAGTCTGGTGCAACGTCACACCGGCCTCTGCCGCCGCAGGCTCGTCCCACACTCTGTACCCCTCCCTCCCCCGGGCCTGAGTGAGCCAGAGCCCCCGAATCAGCTGCTCCTTTAACCCCGTCCTGTCTGAGCGAAGAACAGACTCCCTCAGGTGACCTACACGCAGAGGCGGGGCCAAATCCAAAGCTGAATCCCAGGAGCTGTGCGAACAAAGAAGAGAAAGGGAAATCCCTCCCAGCAGCCTCAGAAGCAGTGGATTAAAGCTCCACAATCAACTTGATGTACCCTGCACCTGTGGAATACCTGAACAGACAACGAATCATCCCAAATTGAGGAGGTGGACTTTGGGAGCAAGATATATTATTATTTCCCCTTTTCCTCTTTTTGTGAGTGTGTATGGGTATGCTTCTGTGTGAGATTTTTTTCTGTATAGCTTTGCTTTCACCATTTGTCCTAGGATTCTGTCCGTCCGTTCTTTTTTTTTTTTTAACTTAAAAAAATTTTTTTCAAAATAATTATTTTTTAATCTTTTATTTTAATTATTTTATTTTATCCTACTTTATTTTATTTTATTTTATTTTATCCTCTTTCTTTCTTTCTTTCTTTCTTTCTATCTTTTCTCCCTTTTATTCTGAGCTGTGTGGATGAAAGGCTCTTGGAGCTTCAGCCAGGAGTCAGTGCTGTACCTCTGAGGTGGGAGAGCCAACTTCAGGACACTGGTCCACAAGAGACCTCCCAGCTCCACATAATATCAAATGGCAAAAATCTCCTAGAGATCTCCATCTCAACACTAAGATCCAGCTTCACTCAACGACCAGCAAGCTACAGTGCTGGACAACCTATGCCAAACAACTAGCAAGACAGGAACACAGCCCCATTCATTAGCATAGAGGCTGCCTAAAATCATAATAAGGCCACAGACACCCCAAAACACACCACCAGATTTGGACCTGCCCACCAGAAAGACAAGATCCAGCCTCATCCACCAGAACACAGGCACTAGTCCCCTCCACCAGGAAACCTACACAGCCCACTGAACCAACCTTAGCCGCTGGGGACAAACACCAAAGCAATGGGAACTATTGTTTCTGGTAGCCTGGGAAAGGGAGACCCCAAACACAGTAAGGTAAGCAAAATGAGAAGACAGAAAAACACACAGCAGATGAAGGAGCAAGGTAAAAACCCACCAGACCTAACAAATGAAGAGGAAATAGGCAGTCTACCTGCAAAAGAATTCAGAATAATGATAGTAAAGATGACCCAAAATCTTGGAAATAGAATAGAGAAAATGCAAGAAACATTTAACAAGGACCTAGAAGAACTAAAGAGGAAACAAGCAATGATGAACAACACAATAAATGAAATTAAAATACTTCTAGAAGGGATCAATAGCAGAATAACTGAGGCAGAAAGAACGGATAAGTGACCTGGAAGATAAAATAGTGGAAATAACTACTGCAGAGCAGAATAAATTATAAAGAATGAAAAGAACTGAGGACAGTCTCAGAGACCTCTGGGACAACATTAAATGCACCAACATTTGAATTATAGGGGTCCCAGAAGAAAAAGAGGAAAAGAAAGGGACTGAGAAAATATTTGAAGAGATTGTAGTTCAAAACTTCCCTAATATGGGAAGGAAATAGTTAATCAAGTCCAGGAAGCACAGAGAGTCCCATACAGGATAAATCCAAGGAGAAACACACCAAGACACGTATTAATCAAACTATCAGAAATTAAATACAAAGAAAATATATCAAAAGCAGCAAGGGAAAAGCAACAAATAACACTCAAGGGAATCCCCATAAGGTTAACCGCTGATCTTTCAGCAGAAACTCTGCAAGCCAGAAGGGAGTGGCAGTACATATTTCAAGTGATGAAGGAGAAAATCCTACAAACAAGATTAGTCTACCCAGCAAGGATCTCATTCAGATTTGATGGAGAAATTAAAACCTTTACAGACAAGCAAAAGCTGAGAGAGTTCAGCACCACCAAACCAGCTTTACAACAAATGCTAAAGGAACTTCTCTAGGCAAGAAGCACAAGAGAAGGAAAAGACCTACAATAACAAACCCAAAACAATTAAGAAAACGGGAATAGGAACATACATATCGATAATTACCTTAAATGTTAATGGATTAAATACTCCCACCGAAAGACACAGACTGGCTAAATGGATACAAAAACAAGACCCATATATATGCTGTCTACAAGAGATCCACTTCAGACCTAGGGACACATACAAACTGAAAGTGAGGGCTTGGAAAAAGATATTCCATGCAAATGGAAATCAAAGGAAAGCTGGAGTAGCAGTTCTCATATCAGACAAAATGGACTTTAAAGACCATTACAAGAGACAAAAAAGGACACACTACATAATGATCAAGGGATCAATCCAAGTAGAAGATATAACAATTGTAAATATTTATGCACACAACATAGGAGCACCTCAATACATAAGGCAAATACTAACAGCCATAAAAGGGGAAATCGACAGTAACACATTCATAGTAGGGGACTTTAACACCCCACTTTCACCAATGGACAGATCATCCAAAATGAAAATAAATAAGGAAACACAAGCTTTAAATGACACATTAAACAAAATGCACTTACTTGATATTTAGGACATTCCATCCAAAAACAACAAAATACACATTTTTCTCAAGTGTTTATGGAACATTCTCCAGGATAGATCATATCTTGGGTCACAAATCAAGCCTTGGTAAATTTAAGAAAATTGAAATTGTATCAAGTATCTTTTCCGACCACAATGCTATGATACTAGATATCAATTATAGGAAAAGATCTGTAAAAAATACAAATACATGGAGGCTAAACAATACACTACTTAATAACCAAGAGATCACTGAAGAAATCAGAGGAAATAAAAAAATACCTAGAAACAAATGACAATGAAAACACGATGACCCAAAACCTATGGGATGCAGCAAAAGCAGTTCTAAGAGGGAAGTTTAGAGCAATACAATCCTACCTTAAGAAAAAGGAAACATCTCAAATAAACAACCTAACCTTGCACCTCAAGCAATTAGACAAAGAAGAACAAAAAAACCCCAAAGTTAGCAGAGGGAAAGAAATCATAAAGATTAGATCAGAAATAAATGAAAAAGAAATGAAAGAAATGATAGCAAAGATCAATAAAACTAAAAGCTGGTTCATTGAGAAGGTAAACAAAATTGATAAACCATTAGCCAGACTCATCAAGAAAAAAAGGGAGAAGACTCAAATCAACAGAATTAGAAATGAAAAAGGAGAAGTAACAACTGACACTGCAGAAATACAAAGGATCATGAGAGATTACTACAAGTAACTCTATGCCAATAAAATGGACAACCGGGAAGAAATGGATAAATTCTTAGAAATGCACAACCATGGGGGCTTCCCTGGTGGCGCAGTGGTTGAGAGTCCGCCTGCCGATGCAGGGGATACGGGTTCGTGCCCCGGTCTGGGAAGATCCCACATGCCGCGGAGCGGCTGGGCCCGTGAGCCATGGCCGCTGAGCCTGCTCGTCCGGAGCCTGTGCTCCACAATGGGAGAGGCCACAACAGTGAGAGGCCCACATACCGCAAAAAAAAAAAAAAAAAAAAAAATGCACAACCTGCCGAGACTGAACCAGGAAGAAATAGAAAATATGAAGAGACCAATCACAAGCACTGAAATTGAAACTGTGATTAAAAATCTTCCAACAAACAAAAGCCCAGGACCAGATGGCTTCACAGGCGAATTCTATCAAACATATAGAGAAGAGCTAACACCTATCCTTCTCAAACTCTTCCAAAATACAGCAGAGGGAGGAACACTCCCAAACTCATTCTACGAGGTCACCATCACCCTGATACCAAAACCAGAGAAGGATGTCACAAAGAAAGAAAACTACAGGCCAATATCACTGATGAACATAGATGCAAAAATCCTCAACAAATACTAGCAAACAGAATCCAACAGCACATTAAACGGATCATACACCATGATCAAGTGGGGTTTATTCCTGGAATGCAAGGATTCTTCAATATACACAAATCAATCAACGTGATACACCATATTAACAACTTGAAGGAGAAAAACCATATGATCATCTTAGTAAATGCAGAGAAAGCTTGCGACAAAATTCAACACCCATTTATGATAAAAACCCTGCAGAAAGTAGGCATAGAGGGAACTTTCCTCAACATAATAAAGGCCATATGCGACAAACCCACAACCAACATTGTCCTCAATGGTGAAAAACTGAAACCATTTCTACTAAGATCAGGAAGAAGACAAGGTTGCCCACTCTCAGCACTATTATTCAACATAGTTTTGGAATTTTTAGCCACAGCAAACAGAGAAGAAAACGAAATAAAAGGAATCCAAATTGGAAAAGAAGTAAAGCTGTCACTGTTTGCAGATGACATGATAGTATACATAGAGAATCCTAAAGATGCTACCATAAGACTACTAGAGCTAATCAATGAATTTGGTAAAGTAGAAGGATACAAAATTAATTCACAGAAATCTCTGGCATTCCTTTACACTAATGATGAACAATCTGAAAGTGAAATTAAGAAAACACTCCCGTTTACCATTGCAACAAAAAGAATAAAATATCTAGGAATAAACCTACCTAATGAGACAAAAGACCTGTATGCAGAAAATTATAAGACACTGATGAAAGAAATTAAAGATGATGCAAATAGATGGAGAGATATACCATGTTCTTGGATTGGAAGAATCAACATTGTAAAAATGACTCTACTACCCAAAGCAATCTACAGATTCAATTCAATTCCTATCAAACTACCACTGGCATTTTTCACAGAGCTAGAACAAAAAAATTCACAATTTGTATGGAAACACAAAAGACCCCAAATAGCCAAAGCAATCTTGAGAACGAAAAATGGATCTGGAGGAATCAAGCTCTGTGACTTCAGACTATACTACAAAGCTACAATAATCAAGCAGTATGGTACTGTCACAAAAACAGAAATATAGATCAATGGAACAGGACAGAAAGCCCAGAGATAAACCCACACACATATGGCCACCTTATCTTTGGTAAAGGAGGCGAGAATATACAGTGGAGAAAGGACAGCCTCTTCAATAAGTGGTGCTGGGAAAACTGAACAGGTACATGTAAAAGTATGAGATTAGATCACTCTCTAACACCATACACAAAAATAAACTCAAAATGGATTAAAGACCTAAATTGGGCTTCCCTGGTGGCACAGTGGTTGAGAGTCTGCCTGCCAATGCAGAGGATATGAGTTCATGCCCTGGTCCAGGAAGATCCCATATGCCTTGGAGCAGCCAGACCCATGAGCCATGGCCACTGAGCCTGCGTGTCTGGAGCCTGTGCTCCGCAACGGGAGAGGCCACCACAGTGAGAGGCCCGCGTACTGCAAAAAAAAAGAAAAAAAAAAAAAAGGACCTAAATGTAAGGCCAGACACTATCAAACTCTTAGAGGAAAACATAGGCAGAACACTCTATGACATAAATCACAGCAAGATCCTTTTTGACCCACCTCCTAGAGAAACAGAAATAAAAACAAAACTAAACAAATGGGGCCTAATGAAACTTAAAAGCTTTTGAACAACAAACAAAACCATAAGCAAGACCAAAAGACAACACTCAGAACAGGAGAAAATATTTGCAAATGAAGCAACTGACAAAGGATTGATCTCCAAAATTTACAAGGAGCTCATGCATCTCAACATCAAAAAAACAAACAACCCAGTTCAAAAATGCGCAGAAGACCTAAATAGACATTTCTCCAAAGAACATATACAGATTGCCAGCAAACACATGAAAGAATGCTCAACATCATTAATCATTAGAGAAATGCAAATCAAAACTACAATGAGGTATCATCTCATACCAGTCAGAATGGCCATCATCAAAAAATCTAGAAACAATAAATGCTGGAGAGGGTGTGGAGAAAAGGGAACACTCTTGCACTGCTGGTGGGAATGCAAATTGGTACAGCCACTATGGAGAACAGTATGGAGGTTCCTTAAAAAACTAAAAGTAGAATTACCATACGACCCAGCAGTACCACTACTGGGCATATACCTTGAGAAAACCATAATTCAAAAAGAGTCATGTACCAAAATGTTCATTGCAGCTTTATTTACAATAGCCAGGACATGGAAGCAACCTAAGTGTCCATCAACAGTTGAATGGATAAAGTAGATGTTGCACATATATACAATGCAATATTACTCAGCCATAATAAGAAACAAAACTGAATTATTTGTAGTGAGGTGGATGGACCTAGAGTCTGTCATACAGAGTGAAGTAAGTCAGAAAGAGAAAAACAAATACCATATGCTAACACATATATATAGAATCCAAGAAAAAAAAAAGTTCATGAAGAACCTAGGGGTAAGATGGGAATAAAGACACAGACCTACTAGAGAATGGACTTGAGGATATGGGGATGGGGAAGGGTAAGCCATGGCAAAGTGAGAGAGTGACATGGACATATATACACTACCAAACGTAAAATAGATAGCTAGTGGGAAGCAGCTGCATAGCACATGGAGATCAGCTCGGTGCTTTGTGACCACCTAGAGGGGTGGGATAGGGAGGGTAGGAGGGAGGGAGACGCGAGAGGGAAGAGATTTGGGAACATATGTATATGTATAACTGATTCACTTTGTTATAAAGCAGAAAGTAACACACCATTGTAAAGCAATTATATTCCAATAAAGATGTTAAAAAAAAAGAACACATTTGAAACATGGGAACATTATTATTTATTGTTCACTAAGAGAATTTATGAATGCTAAAAGCTAATACAATGCTTGTTTGGATAAGTGGTTGCATAGAGGAATATTCTTAGTTCAACAGATAACAATTCTCAGAGATTTTCCCTCACACTGAGCATGGGTAGTGATTGGTACTTAATTTAAACAAATCTCTAGTGTTCACATAATTCCATATAAGAAAAATATATTTAGAAGATTGAACACTATTGTGTTTAATAAAATACTTTATAGAATCATAAATTAAGTAAACTAAATAAATTATAGAACCATAGGTTAAAGAACAATAATTATACCCTCCAGCCTCCTTCCTCCCAAAGAAAAACTTGTTCAGGGGAAGTCTTCCAAACTTATGCTCATGGGCAATGGAGGTCATATTTTGCATCATTGGCCAAGTATGTCAAACTTGACATGAAATGTCAGCTGCATTCTGAAACAAAAGAATATTCTGTTGATACATCTGTAATAGGGTATACTTTTCTTCCTACAGATGCAATTGTTTCTTTACTGAAAATAACAAAACTGTGGGAGATAATGTCCCCAACCCAGCAGACTTGAAGCATATCCAGTACATATCTAAATATTAGCAAAACAAATATGAACTATTTGCTTAATGCATTTGTCTTCTTAATATTTTGTGTGGATGCATGTACATGCGTAAATATCTGTGATTCTGTTTGCATTGTAACTTTTGGTAAGTTTTTTGCCTAGGAATGGTGATGATGTCAGTAAGAGCTCTATAACTGGACAGTGTTTATTTTTCATTAACAGTTGCTAAAAATGGATACTTAGAAAGTTTTCATTGTCCTAAAACAAGGGATGGCAATGTTTCCTACAAAGGTCCAGGTAGTAAATAATGTAGGCTCTGAGGGCATCTCAGCTCTGTTGCAACTATAACTGTGTCGTTACAGTACAAAGGCACTCCTAGACAATATATACATGAAAGAGTATGACTCTGTGCCAATAAAATTTTACTAATGGGCAAGTTTAAATTCCATACAATTTCACATGTCACAAAATATTCTTCTTTCAATTTTGTTTCAACCATTTGGAAAAGTAAAAACCATTCATAGCTGGTGAGATGTGTAAAACAAAAACAGGCCTTGGCTTGGATTTGGCCAGTAGGGTGGAGTTTGCCAAATCCTGTCCTAGGGGAATGTTTGGATAGATATTTACTCCATAATTCAGTTCATTATATGTTAATTTTCGTGTAATATTTGGTTCCTCTTGAAGAACCAATTTTCTACATTTCCTTTTAATGTCAGAGATTAATAATTAGGGTTTTTTTTTTCTTTATTTTTTTCTTTTTTTGCGAGATGGGGGAACAGAAGAGGCCAGCAGAGAAGGAGACGAGGAAGTAAGCTCTTTGCACTGAACAAATCAAGAAGGCAAAATCACCTAAATTTTTGTTTTTCCAAAGAAAAACTGGTGTTTGATATTTGACAGTCTCTCAATAATGTTGCTGCAGCTTTCAGACTGTCCAGAGAAACACAAAAATGACGCCTTCCCTAAAGTGTTCATTTATGCGGCACACGGGCCTCTCACTGTTGTGGCCTCTCCCATTGCGGAGCACAGGCTCCGGACGCGCAGGCTCAGCGGCCATGGCTCACGGGCCTAGCCGCTCCGCGGCATGTGGGATCTTCCCGGACCGGGGCACGAACCCGTGTCCCCCTGCATCGGCAGGCGGACTCTCAACCACTGCGCCACCAGGGAAGCCCTACTGTGTTACTTTTGTTAAGAAAATTAATACAACTTGAACAAAGTGAAGGCTAGTAGTCAGCATATTAGTTCTAAAAGTGTAAAATTGAAGTAAAAGCTTATTTTCTCAAAATACTCTTAAAATATGATGAATGTGTTGATAAGAAAGAGGTTCTTAATAATTATGGAAAATCGTCATGCACATTAATACATTAACTCTGGAAGGAATTCTTGATAACTTATTGCTTTAGCTTAATGTTCTTAAAAATTCAATTTCATTGACTGAATATTTCACCATATTAAGAAATAAGTATTTTTTAAAGGTATGATAATGTTTTGTGGTAAAGTTAATGAAAATAGACTATGTTTTAGAGTTGCATAATAAAATATAGATGAAATATTAGGATTTCTGGGTACTTTTCATTAATTCCAGGTGGGGAGATGAGTGGCATATAGTTGAAACCATAAGTGGATAATTGTTGGAAGTTGAGTAATGGGGTCCTAGAGGTTCATTATGCTATTCTATTTTGGCCTGTTTGAAATGTGTGTGTGTGTGTGTTTGTGTGTGAATATATATGTATATATATGAGTGTGTGTATCTATATCTATACATACATACTTATAAATATCCCCTTAGAGCTTATTATTCTTAGAAAGGTCAGTAATAAAGTTGAGCTTAACTTTCCTTTTAGTTTTACTTAGGCAGAATTGTTTATTGAGACACTCATCTGTATTTTTTTCTCACAACTGCAGATATTCCCTTTAAATCCGGACAGTAGAAAGAACAATGGCCGTGATGGCCACCACAGTGGCCCACAAGCCCCGCATCCCCTCACCAAAATGAGAGCCATCTTATAATTCTGCCATGACCCTAGAAAGAAAGGAGGGCCCTTTCAAGCGTGATTATTACTGAATGTCTTCCATCCTTGCAGGTGAGGTCTTGGAAAAGATTTAATTGATTTAGAAAAGAAAACTGATATTTTTTTGATCCAAGTGTCATAGAGAAATGTTTGTAATAGCTACAGGGGATCTAAATGTTAAAATATGAATTATTATATATTGAATCAATTAATAAATGTATACTCTATTTAGAGTCTCTTTTGTAATAATTGTATGTATGTTCTTCTTTAGAGTTTGTCAAAGCATTTGAGAGTGTGGACTTGGAATTTAGACACATGCATCTCTTGCCAGGCAAGTTACTTAACTTTGTTAAGCCTCAGTTTCTTCCAGTGGAAAATAGATATAATTTTACCTACTTCATAGGGTTTTTAAATTACATAAAGGTAATATTTAATTACACAATGCAGTTAAAATGTTTAGTATAGTAGTAACATGGAAATCATAAATATTCAATAAATGTTAGTAATTATTATAAATAACAAATGTTATTTTTAAGTTTTATCATTGTATTTGAAAATAATGCATGGGAATAAAAAAATATTGTGTACAGTCTTATATTTGCCTAGGCTTCTTCACATCAAAAGTCTTAGTCTGCAGAGGAAACCACTTATAACAATGGTAACTGTTTTAAAGCGATCAGTTTTATTCTCTAAATGATATGACTATATTGCTATTTATTAATTTTGTACAATATCTATTAACCTCATATTAAAATAGATAAGGGTTTCACTAATTTAAAACCACCCTTACCTACTCTCATCCTGATTTTTGAAACATCTTCCTTTCTTTCTTTCTTCTTCCCCCCTTCCTCCCTTCCTTCCTTCCTTCCTCCCTTCCTTCCTTCCTTCCTTCCTTCTTTCCTTCCTTCCTTTCTTCCTTTCCGCCCCCATCACTCTT
>NW_006799025.1:4324836-4352103 GCF_000442215.2 Lipotes vexillifer | reverse complement strand
TCTTTCCTCTACTTCTTTTATTTCCTTGAGAAACTATCTAGATATGTATTCTTATCTATAAAGAGTAAGCTTTGAAGAATCATTTTCAACCTAGGGTTGTTTATCAGAATCATATCTGAGGAATTTTTAAAGTACAGTTATCGAGGTACCACCTCAGTCCCAGCTGATCAGAATCTTCAGGGATTGAGCTCAGGCATTTGTACTTTTATGAAAGAACACTTGATTATAAATCATTCATTTTAAACTTATTGGTAGCTTTTAATCTATAGGATGAAGTATTTATTTAGCTTGGGAATGTTTTCTTTTATTACATTATTAATTAGTTTGTGTGTCTCCCTTTTTTTTTTCCACTCTGGAATACCTGTAATGTTAAGCTTGATCTCCCATTCTCTCTTCTCCAAATCCACAATTTTCTTTCTTAGTGTTCTGATTTCTGTACGTTTCCTTCATTTTACCAGTAAGAATGCACTAAAGTCTATTCTTTTTAACTTGAAGATGATGGCACTGATAGGATTGTTCTCTTTTTGTGAAGGATAGTTAAATTATAATTCCCAATGTATAAGCAATATTAAATTATGCCTGAGAATTTTTTTGTCACTGTAGCTGCCATATAATAATCCCATATTTGATTGAGACTCTATAAGTGAAATCTGTAGAATGTAAAGCCTTTTTTACATAGTGGAGAGGAGGTGGTGTGATGGTATCTTATCTCTTATGAATTAATGCATATAGGAGTAACTGAGGAGACTTGAGGGCAGAACTGCCAGGGCGTTAAACTTTTCAGGGATTTGTGAAGTCCCTTTAGAAGGAATTCATATCGTGGGAAGAAAGAGACCAAGCATACAATGGATTTGTCATGGAAGGCAGTGAAAAATTAAAGTATTTAGTTTACACTGTCTTCCTTTACTGACTACCCCAGTTGGTTTCCTCATCTATTTCTTTTTTCCGCAATATACATACCTTTGTCCACAAAGTCACGTTAGCTAGAACTGTAATGAATAGAGGCTGTAACCTTAAACTTTTTAACATTTTGAGAGCATGAAACTCAAAGCATTTAATGCACTGAAATTTAAAAGAAGGGAAAAAGTGATTGATGTTACTTTGGCATGAAACCTGTCATTGTTTCAGAACAAGAAAAGTTATAGAATACATAATGCGGGCTTGGCATAAGATTGGTTTATTAGTAGCTTCTTTGGCCCTGGGACTTAGTGTCCAAGGCTTTCTTAGTGATGGGACTCTGTGCCCAAACCATAGCTCTTTTCACTTTGTAGAGGCAGCACTCTCAGCAATAAATATTGGCAGCTTTCATGTAGACCTTGGCAATCATCACCAACTTCTGGAGCAGCTTTGTCACTTTCAGCATCCTTGGCAACAGAGCATGAATCAGTGTTTGAATTTAAGCAAGAACAGATCATAATGCCAGCTGAGACATAGGAGACAGCTCTTGAGGAACTCCACAAATAAATGAATGGGGATTTTTGAAGGGAGAGTGAGAATTTCCTTAAAAATATGGAGGATGCATACTTGGGTAAATGTATTTATTTTTTCAGTAATATGACCTACCTATCATAGTAGCCCCTGACTGATAGAACCTCAAGAAGCACAAGTTATACTTTGGAAAGAACCTATTTCTTTGTACTTAAGATTAGGTCTCCCTGATGCAAACAGAAGATGTCAGGTTTGGAATAAGGACATTACAGACCAAAAAAGGCATGAGCATGTGAAATTCATGAGCCTCTCTCTTTAGGAAAATAATGATCAATAGTCAGTTTTCCTGATATAAACACAGGACTTACCATAGCTTACAGAAACAACCGAAATTTTCCACAGTTCAGACTTCAGGGCCTGACTCTGCTTATACCAGAAGCAGACAGGGGAGTCTTCCAGGAAGCCTGGGGACTGGTAGCTTATAAAGGTTTGGCTGGTTTTGATGAAAATTAGTGTGATATGATGCACAGATGAAAGAGCAAATGGATTTTCTTTACTTGATGAAAACAGTGGATTCTGAAATTATGCACAGCAGGTACAGATGGAAGATACTGCACAGATTTCAAAAGATATCTCACATAGTTTTTATGCCGAAACATTTGTTTTATCCTTTTACCTCACAGCCATTTTGTGGGGAGAGGAAGAGCATATTAATCTGAGAGTGAGCATATTAATCTAAATAAGGAGACCTTATTTTATAGGGAAAGGTAAATGATGAAAAAACAATCATAAATCATGCTGCTTACTCTTCATTCACCCATTTATTTAAAGTAAATATTTATTGAATCCCCACTATGTGGGCACTTTGCCATAGCAGATTTCTAACCTTCTTCAGTTGACTAAAATAGTGTCAACTGATTGTTTAATCAGGGTCATTTCTAGGCAATACTGTGAAGCAAACAAATTTTCTCTAGACCTTGCTCTTCCTTTCCCTGAGACTCTGCCTCTTCCATTCCCAGAGTTATCATTCACTGATTCCACTTTTACTAGCACTATACTCTCTTCTATCAATTATAATTTCTTTTAAGCATCAGTTTACAAAGGCCTATGTCTTTGGAATCCAATGGGAACATAAAGCATTAAGACAATGTGTATGTCTGTGTGTATGTGAGAGTGTGTGCATCCACAGGTGTGTGTGTAAAAAAGTATTTTGGAGTGAGAGTTCTGCTTGGAAGTCTGCAAATCACACAATATTGACACCATGCTCTTTATATCCAAAATCAAATTTGTGTACCCTTCTTTGAAATCCTTGGGGACAGAAACAATTTCTATTTCTTTGGTCTCTCCATAGTAGATATTCAATAAATCTCTTCTAGAATAATTTAGATATTTTAGTTCATTCAACCATTCATTCAGTTTTTGAGTACTTACACTATGTTGTTCTAGGGGTTTGGGATATAGGAATGAACAAGTTAGACAACAAAATACCCTTATCCTTATGGAGCTTCCATTCTAGTGGGGGTAAAATGACAGTGAGAGTAAGTATCATAAATGAGAAATTGTGTAGTTTGTAACAATGTAATAATTTCCAAGTGAAAACAAAAAGAGAGTAGCAAGGAGGGGTGGGAAAATTGCAATTTTAAGTAGAATGGCCAAAGTACACCTCACTGACAAGTTGACATTTGAGCAAGTACTTGAAGGAAGTGAGGAAATTAGCCACTTGGTTATTTAGAAAAGAGTATTCTAGACCGAGGTAGAGTCTATGTAATGGCCCTGAGGTGAAGTGTATGTGATGTGTTCCAAGAACCACAAAAAGGCCAGTAGACCTGGAGCAGAGTGAGCAAAGGGAAGAGAAGTAGGTGTTGAGCTCAGAGGGACCGTAGTGTGTGAGGTCTGGTAAGACGTTGTAAAAACTTTGGCTTTTATTCTGATTAAAATGGAGAGCCACTGCAGGGCTTTGGCATGATCTTACTTATCATTTTAAAGGATCTTTCTGGCTGCTTGGGCAGGAGTGGAAACAGAGACTTGGGAGAGGCAAGTAAGTTTCTTTGTTTAGTTTGCTTTAAATGGATAATTCTGATTCCTTTCCATAGACTCTCTCTATCTCAATTAAGCTGAACAAGCGGAAAATCGTTACTTCTTAGGCGTAAATCTGATGAGTCTTGTGTTTGAGGGCAGTGGAGTCTCCATCTTAAGGGAAAGAATGAGCTGGGAATGGCATATCAGGTCGTAACCATTTACTGCACTGGGCTCCTTCAGTGTTGTCACCTTAGAAACACCAGGAGATCCATAACAACAATGACATAATAATAATAGTTCCTGGGCTCCAAACCAAATAATTAAATCAGAATCCTGTGGTTGAAGCTCAGCCACTGGTTCGTTTTATAAACTTCTCAAGTGATTCTCATGAACAGCCAAGCATGCTAGTCACTGGGCTACATTCGAAGCTCTAGAAATCTATCTTCTACATATGACTTCAAAGATTACTCCAGCCATCTTCATTTATTTTCATCCAAATGGCAAGGAAGAAGGAGCAGCATGTCCAGGGCTAGTGCCTTTTAAACAGAAGTTGCACACCTCACTTTTCTTTTCACATTTCACTGGTGAGAAATGAATCTTTTGTCCATACCTAGTCACAAGGGAGGTGGGGAAATGTAGTTGAGTTGGGCATCCATATGGAAACAATGTGTGTTGTGAGGAGGGGCAGGGGACAAATGAAAGGGTTTGTCATTATCTCCATATCCCATAGGGAGAAGGTAAGTTTGGGAATGACTTGATAAAGGCCAGTTCTTTCTGGTATCTATAACCCAGCCAGTTACAGATGAGAACTGAGTTCTGAAAAATCTGAGCAGCTGAAATACTTGAACTATGACAGGTTTTCCTTTCTTGTCCATTCTGTGTCAAAATAACATTTGAAAGGGACTGAGCTGACTATGAATGTAAAAATAACAACCTAAGAGTTTCCTCAATTGATTGTTTCTGTATTGATGCTGATACAAGAAATTTGGGGTACGGGAGGGAACCGGGGTGGTTTCACAGGATATTATCCTGCTACAGTGATAATCTTGGTTTGTTAAATACATAACCTATTCAATCTCCTCTCTACTAGAGATCCACCACTGTGGGTTTTCTTCAATGTAATGGGTTGAAAATAGAGCATTAGAGTCTGCATCTGTTGTTTGAATTGTCTATTACAAACAGCGATTGTTAGGCAAGGCTGGAGATTCCATGCACAATCAGTGGGTGCCCTGACAGTCAGGGGTAGCAAGAGAATTGGATGCTGGCACAGGGAATGCCACGCTGGATGAATAATGATACTCCCTCCCACTCACAGCAAACACAAAGTAACACTCTGTGGAAGCAAGTGAAGGAAGAGAAGAAAGAAAAAATAAATTTTCATTTTGGAACAGCCAACTTGAGGTGGTACAGGGATCTGAGAAAAGCCTGTTCATATCAGCTCAGGGTGATAATATAATTAAGAGCAAACATGTCTCATAATCCAATAATGACAGCTGCTTCTTTTGAACCTATGATGGTAACAATTGTTCTCTTAATCAGTGAGATTAACTTTCCCAAGGTCACATAGCTTCATATCCAAGATTGGCAACTTCATCAGACTTTGTCTTTTAATCTTGCTTGATTACTTTATTATCTAACTTTCCCTGGGTCTATAAGGTCTCTTTCCAAGTAGATATTAAGTTCTGTGGACCTCAAGGACCCTGAGCATTATCGCTCACAACAATTCTTTCCTATAATGTGCTCAAAGAATGTTTATTAAATAAATGCATGAAAAGGAAATAATATAGAAAGAAGTTCCATCTATCTTCATACCAACCAGAATATAACCTTTTATAATTCACACTATTCTTCAAGAATAGTATATCAAATTGTGGGAAGTTTTAGAAAATGTTTTCCCCCAGGAGTAGTCAGGTTATCTCCGATGGGGTCATGGCTTCAGCAAATATTTTCCCATTGATTCAGAACCCTTTAAAAGTAACTTCTCTTACCTTCAGCTGGGTGAAAAATGGCTTGATTAGAACTAGATGTGTGCAATTCTCCTAATGTAACTGTGCATAACATCTGCTGTCATTTATTTTTCTTATTAAATTGTAACCTGTGAGGCAGGCTGGAAACTTAGTGGTAGTATTACTGCCAAGACGTGAGCCAATTCTCAGTCTAAACGTCAAGCTACATAGAGAGTAGGAAAGCTAAGTTAAGCTTTAGGATCTCAAATGGATTTTATGGTAGTCTCAGACACTGGTCATCTTAAGCAGTAGTGAAACATAGCTGTGGTGTTTGAATATTTTCTGACATTTAAAGTATAGGTCTTTATGGGGAGCTGCTCTTGTATCAAGTAGATTGCAGTAGCAGTGCGGGAGAGGGTTTTTGTCTCCCCCCCCCCCCCCACTGGTATACCTCTTATAGACAGAATAGTGCCAGGAACACAGTAGGTTCTCGATAAATATCTGTTGAGTTAATGCCCAAATTGCATGGGGATTGTTTCTGTCTCCATGGAAGGGTCTTGGAAGGTGGGGGTGGATAGGGGCAGTGAGGTTAATAAGCTCTTACTCTGATGATTGATCAAACTCCAGTACTCATTGTAGAATATATATATAGGTTTTTTTTTTTTGGTGGGGGGGCGTGTGCACCGTGCAGTTTGTGGGATCGTAGTTCCGCATTCTGTTGCTATCAACATTGATAGATGAAGCTGGAGTAACGCTATATGAAATCTTACAGGTACAAAGATGAAATGTTAAGTGACACATACCAAATCCCAATATTTCTGGATTAGGAAAGCCCCCTTTCAATGACACAGTTACTCTACACTCACCATCTTATGTTGACACATAGAGGTAGAAGGTAGTCAATCAGTAAGATATTAGTGATATTTAGAAGTACTTAACTTTCAAATTATTAGTCAAAAATTTTATATGTAAAACCAATTTCCTGTATCAAAATTTTAATCTAATTTCATAGATCATGCACTTTACATTAGGAAGTAAATACTGTATCAAACAAAATCGATTATATCTGAAAAGTGTGGGTCTTGCCCATTAGAATATTTCCTAAGTGATATCATGATTAGCCTCTGGCAAAAATATCAATATTTGATGTCAGTAATTTTTCCATTGTCAATCTAAGTACATTCTGTATTAATGTGAAAATCCATCTGGTATTTGGTCATTTAAAGTATAATAAATATATCATTATATTTATTTTTTAAGCTTTGCAAAGCTTAATGATATCTGGACTAGTGATCAAAACATTTTTATTTGTACATTCTTTTCATTATAAATGTTTAAGTGTGTACTCCCAACACAGTTATTTTAAAAGATTAAAATACATGTACTTTAATATGTAATATACTATATATTTTATAAAGTATAAACAAAACTAAAAATAATAAAGTCGAATTTCTATTTATATATATTTTTTTACCTAAAAAAGTTGAGTTGCACAGATTCTAAGTTACAGGTATCCTACTTTGGAAACCACTGACCTAAAAACTGTCATATTCATAACAATAAAGGTATATAAGGAGCAAAAGATACAGGTCAGTAACTATGGTGAAAAGGGACCTTTTAGTAATATCAGTGAAGAAAACACTAAATACTTCAATGGAATCATGGCAGAAGTCACTCTGGAAAAATGATATATGAGTCTAAGAAGTACTATCAAGATTTCTTATCCTGCTTCATCAAGATGATCATTTGATTCTATATGTGTGTGTGTGTGTGTGTGTGTGTGTGTGTGTTTTCATACTGTAGAATGTACAAATGGCTCTCATGTAATGAATATTTTTTCATTTTTTTAATAAATCTTTATTGGAGTATAATTGCTTCACAATACTGTGTTAGTTTCTGTTGTACAACAAAGTGAATCAACCATATGCATAAATATATCTCCATATCCCCTCCCTCTTGAACCTCCCTCCCACCCTCCTTATCCCACCCCTCTAGGTCATTGCAAAGCACCGAGCTGATCTCCCTGTGCTATGCTGCTGCTTCCCGCCAACCGTTTTACATTTGGTAGTGTATATAGTTGATGCTACTCTCACTTCGCCCCAGCTTCCTCCTCCCCAACACTGTGTCCTCAAATCCATTCTCTATGTCTGCTTCTTTATTCCTGCCCTGCCACTAGGTTCATCAGTACCATTGGTTTTTTTTTAGATTCCATATATATGTGTTAGCATAAGATATTTGTTTTTCTTTTTCTGACTTACTTCACTTCAGACTTGAGGTTCATCCACCTCACTACAAGTAACTCAATTTCATTTCTTTTCCTGGCTGAGTAATATTCCATTGTATATATGTGCCACATCTTCTTTTTTTTTTTTAACATATTTATTGGGGTATAATTGCTTTACAATGGTGTGTTACTTTCTGCTTTATAACAAAGTGAATCAGTTATACATATACATATGTTCCCATATCTCTTCCCTCTCACATCTCCCTCACTCCCACCCTCCCTATCCCACCCCTCCAGGCAGTCACAAAGCACCGAGCCGATATCCCTGTGCCATGTGGCTGCTTCCCACTAGCTATCTACCTTACATTTGTTAATGTGTATATGTCCATGCCTCTCTCTCGCCCTGTCACAGCTCACCCTTCCCCCTCCCCATATCCTCAAGTGCATTCTCCAGTATGTGCCACATCTTCTTTATCCATTCATCTGTCAGTGGACATTTAGGGTGGTTCCATATCCTGGCTATTGTAAATAGTGCTGCAGTGAACATTGTGGTACATGTCTCTTTCTGAATTATGGTTTTCTCAGGGTATATTCCCAGTAGTGGGATTTCTGGGTCATATGATAGTTCTATTTTTAGTTTTTTAAGTAACCTCCATACTGTTCTCCATAGTGGTTTTATCAATTTACACTCCCACCAAAAGTGCAGGAGGGTTCCCTTTTCACCACACCCTTTCCAACATTTATTGTTTCTAGATTTCTTTAAATTAATTTATTTATTTTTGGCTGCATTGGGTCTTTGCTGCTGCACATAGGCTAGATTTTTTGATAATGGCCATTCTGACCGGTGTGAGGGGATACCTCATTGTAGTTTTGATTTGCATTTCTCTAATAATTAGTGATGTTGAGCATCCTTTCATGTGCCTCTTGACCATCTGTATGTCTTCTTTGGTGAAATGTCTATTTAGGTCTTCTGCCCATTTTTTAATTGAATTGTTTGTTTTTTTGATATTGAGCTCCCTGAGCTGTTTGTATATTTTGGAGATTGATCCTTTGTCCACTGTTTCATTTGCAAATATTTTCTCCCATTCTGAGGGTTATCTTTTTGTCTTGTTTATGGTTTCCTTTGCTGTGCAAAAGCTTTTAAGTTTCATTAGGTCCCATTTGTTTATTTTTGTTTTTATTTCCATTAGTCTAGGAGGTGGGTCAAAAAATATCCTGCTGTGGTTTATGTCAAAGAGTGTTTTTCCTATGTTTTCCTCTAAGAGTTTGATAGTGTCTGGTCTTACATTTAGGTTTTTAATCCATTTGGAGTTTATTTTTGTGTATGGTGTTAGGTAGTGTTCTAATTTCATTCTTTTACATGTAGCTGTCCAGTTTTCCCAGCACCACTTATTGAAGAGGCTGTCTTTTCTGCATTGTATGCTCTTGCCTCCTTTGTCATAAATTAGGTGGCCGTATGTGTGTGGGTTTATCTCTGGGCTTTCTATCCTGTACCATTGATCTATATTTTTGTTTTTGTGCCAGTACCATACTCTCTTGATTACTGTAGGTTTGTGTATAGTTTGAAGTCAGGGAGCCTGATTCCTCCAGCTCTGGGTTTTTTTCTCAAGATTGCTTTGGCTATTCGGGGTCCTTTGTGTTTCCATACGAATTGTAAAATTTTTTGTCCTAATTCTGTGAAGAATGCCATTGGTACTTTGATAGGGATTGCACTGAATCTGTAGATTGCTGTGGGTAGTATAGTCATTTTCACAATATTGATTCTTCCAACCTGGTATATTTCTCCATCTGTTTATGTCATCTTTGATTTCTTTCATCAGTGTTTTATAGTTTTCTGAGTACAAGTCTTTTGCCTCCTTAGGTAGGTTTATTCCTAGGTATTTTATCTTTTTGTTGTGACGGTCAATGGGATTGTTTCCTTAATTTCTCCTTCTGATTTTTCATTATTAGTATAGGAATGCCAGAGATTCCTGTGCATTAATTTTGTATCCTGCAACCTTACCAAATTCATTGACTAGTTCTGGTAGTTTTCTGGTGGCATCTTTAGGATTTTCTATGTATAGGATTTTCTATGTATAGAAATATGTATTTTCTATGTATAGAAACACTATGTATATGTCATCTGCGAACAGTGACAGTTTTACTTATTCTTTTCCAATTTGTATTCCTTTTATTTCTTTTTCTTCTCTGATTGCCATGGCTAGGACTTCCAAAACTATGTTGAATAACAGTGGCAAGAGTGGAATGTAATGAATTTTTAAAGGTCAACTAATGTAAAAGTTTGGTTCAAAAATACTGGCCATGTTCTTATGGTAAAGACTGCTTCTCTTCTAATGACACTATGAAAAACACAATGAGTTCCAGCTTCATTTTGCCTTTCGTGACTTTCTAGTGCTTCATGACAAATCATAAAACCATAATTTAAGTACAGCCTTGGCTAAGAATTTCCTCATTTATTTTTCAAAAGTAATGCTGTAAAAAACACTACCAGGAACATTATAAATCACATATTACTATACTGAGATACTTAACTAAATCCAGAGGCATTCTTGCTTTTCAAGTAAATATGAATTGTCTTGTTTAAATATGCACCCAGAATTAGTCCTATAAATTATTTTGCCTTTTGTCACTAAATATGCACACACATAAATACACACACACACATTTCAGCATGGATATTATTTTAGAAGTTGACTGTAACTAAATACTTAGGCACTTTCAAGGATCTTTTTTTTAAATGAATGGATCATCTGAATTTCTTTCAAGCCATTAAGTCCACACTATGAATATAGCACCAAGTGAGAAACGGTATTCTGTACACACATTAGAAAGGCAAAATAAATGTGTTTTTAAAATAAAATTGCATACTTTTAGCTTTCTAATGTTAATAACGTGTTCTCCATTACTGAAAAATAGCCATACAAATTTCTGTTTAGAAATGGAGGCCCAATGGCAGATGTAAGTGACTATTTGGATACCTCACATTTAATTATCTTCAGGGGTAGCACATTATTTCTCTTGAGAAAAGAGTTCTGAAACAGGTCAATCCCCAGCAGGCACCTGGGCATTATGGGGGTACCAGAGTGTCACTCTATCACTGAAAAACGTCCTAGGAATATCTGAACACCAGGGGAGAGAGATTTATTTTTTTAATGTGACTTTAAAAAAATTCCTCTTCTGAAGTTTCCCGATCCTCCTATATCATCATCCCAATGACATGACCAGTTGTCATTTTATTTTCTATCTACGTAACCTCATGCACAGCTAGGAAATAATGATTTAGGACTTGAAATTCAAAACATAATGGTGTTCCTGTTTTTCATTCCTCATTTTACTCAACACCCCTGCAGAGTTGATGCAAGTACCGAGCTCCCTTTGAAGTCAGCTTGCATCATCTTTGATGGAGTATAAAGCAATAGGAGATACTGACTGCAGTTTTGAGCATCTCAATTCCCATCTCAGATGATGCCCACACATTTGTCATTAAATGCATGGCCTGAGTAAATCCTTGGAAGAATTGCCAAGCAGTTAAAATTGGCAGGTATAGGCTATATATTTCCACAATAAAAGAATAGAAAAGAAAAATGTTAACCTGTTTTTAAAGCATTTTATCTCATATTCCACTTAGGTTATTCTTTCTGTGAGCGATTTTCTAACATATTCTTTTTACTTGGTTCACTTTTTCTAATACTTTTCCCACTTTGCAAAGTTATGTTATATATGTGTGTGTGTGTGTGTGTGTGTGTGTGTGTGTATCCAAAACATTTGAGATCTTGAAGGATGACGTTCTTCTTTGTTTACGTAATGGTAAAATAAAATGGTATCTGTGGATGAGCACTGGGAGTGTTTTGGCTTTTTAATACACTTTTTAATACACTTTGCTCTCAGCAATAATTATATACCATAGAGTGAAGTTGAGAGTAATTTGGAGATAAAAGAAAAGCAAGGCATTTGATTGTGAACATTTTCTGCATTTGTGGTAGGCAGTAGTACTGATCACCAATCTCTGGTTCTCATCTTCTATGGGTCCCATAGGAAAATTGTACTTCTTTATCCCCTTGATGGTGGGTTTTAGCCATGTGAAATGCTTTGGCCAATGAAATATGAGCAGGGGGCCTAGGTGAAGACTTTGATTATTTGCACTCTTTTCTTGGTCTTCTGCAGAGATGATTGTGGAAATTATGTGTGCCACGAGATCAAAGCACACTGTGACAAGTAAACGTGTGGAATACAGGTGCTGTAGAAAGTGACCCAGGAGGCTGCAGTGGACTTGCCTAATTAAAAATTTAATTTTGGTTGTGTTAAACTATTGAGATTTTAGTGCTGGCTGTTTGTTACCACTGCACAACCTAGCCTATCCTGCCTGGCATATATATATATATATATATATATATACTTTTTTATACAGGTGATCTTTGAATAACATGGGTTTGGATGGCGTGGGTCCATTTATACTCAATTTTTTTTCACTATATATGTACTATAATACTGCACAATTCATGGTTGATTGAATCCTTAGATGCGGAACTACAGATATGGAGGTCCTACAGTAAAGCTTCACAGGGATTTTTGACTGTGTGGTGGGTTGGCACCCGTAACCCACACAGATTTCAAGGGTTCAACTGTATATATAAACTTTTTTGTGTATATATACACACACACATATATATATATACACAAGATATTAAAGAAAATATATTTAGTAATTATAACAACTCAAAATAAAATTCTGTCTGTGAAATCACACAATACTTTTGTGATTCCCATTGGCTTCAGTGGAATATGATATATATAGCTCTGCAGTAAACGTCTTCAATCCTTCTTTCTTTAGGCACTGAACATTCTACTCTTATTAAGATAATCATATTAATTTCTCTTGCCTTATACCCTTCTGAAATTGGAGTCATCAAAATCAGTATCTTGTTAATAATAATTTAGAATACATTTCTATTGTTGGGGGAAAAAAAGGATTTCAAAGCAGCGAGTCAGCAGTTAACAACTTTATAGGAGTTAAAAGAGCAGAGTTTATTGTAGAGCATGTGTGGTTGGTCTGGGTGGTTGGATCATGGGTTAGAAGGTGGCCAGGAGTGGAGAGGAGGATTGTGGCAGAAAATACATATGGATAATTCTTTCCTGTGTTGCCTTACGTCTATATATCACAACAAAATATTACATTTCATTAAATTTTACAACATTTCCATTAAAAACACAATCTGAATCCTAAGAGGAAAATACTGACTACCAGAAACATAAGATTCTCAGAGGGCTTAGCAAACTGTATGCTAAATTGCAGACAGACATGTTAGTTACCTTTGAATCAGTAATTTAAATCTTTCCCCTTATTTTGCCATTGAATTTTCAGTAGGTCACTCTCAAGTCAAAATTTAATTTTATGTGGTTGAAGTGGTAGAGCCAAAATGAAATTGCATGCTATAGGGGGAAAAATTTAACCTACTTTTAATAGCCCCTTTGAAAGATACTTTAAAGACATGACTTACTCTCATAGCATGTTGACTATCTGAAGAATGAATTATTATATCCTTGTCAAATTTTAAATAGCATGCTGTTAAAAATATTAGTCACACAGGGGGCTGTTTGACAGTAATGTCACAGAAAAGCTCTGGTCTATATGAACAGACAGAGTCTGCAACTTAATATTATAGTTCCATGGAGCTCTGCTTTCCGCAGGGATCCACAGAGACGTGAGGGTGGGAAATCGTTTCAGCTTTACTTGGAACGTTGGCGGGACTTGCCAACTGATGTTGAGGAGGCCTTGTGTTTCCTCTCTGCCTGTCCTTCCCCAGCAGAACTTAGTGGAGAGCCTAAAAGAAATGATAAAGCTATCATTTCAAGTGGGAAGAGTTTCTTTCTTTTTTAAAAAAAAATACATCCAAGAAATATGAGTTGAGATCTAGACCAGAGGTTGTAAAGAAAATGATCCAAAGAATTTCTGTTAAAAGGCAGGGGTTTTTTTTGTTTTGTTTTGTTTTGGTTTTTTAAGCCTAAAAAAATAAGATTAGAAACTGTCTTGGATGAGTCCAACTGTGATTAAAAAAATAAATCTTTTATAGTTCAGTCAAGAATTGTTCCCCTTTTTGTTCTTTGACTTTTCCTTGCAGGGAAAGGGGCAATCTTTACCTAATCAGAGCAAAGCAAGAATCACTGAGGCAGCGGAAGCATCATGCAGGTGAAGGTCAAGCCAATTTTCCCCAAGTAATGCTGTTTTATCACTCATCCAACAAAGATTGGGGCCTTTTTTTCCTTGATCCTTTTGTGCTTTCCCCTATTACTTTAACAGATCTGAACAAACCAGAGATTCTTCATCCAAAAGTTCCATTTAGCTCCATTTATTTCAAATCCCCCCAATTTCACATCTCAGTGTTATGGCAGCTTATGGGTAATATAAAATCCATGCATCAGGCAGGAAGGCAAAGGTACCTAAAAACAGAATTGACACAGGACACTGATTGTTTTCATCGGTCTTTTGCCCTTCAGCACTGGGCTTCACGTCAGCCCTGTTATTCCACCCACCTTTTAGTTTCAAGGGTTTCTGTCTTCTGTGTATCTACTACACATGAATGTTGTTGATGAACTATTGAGTTACAAATTGAATGATGTTACTTTTGGCAACTTGGATAAAGAGCGTTTTGAGAAGCCAAGACTATAAAACAAATACTCACCCTAGGGATGTGTGGCATCCTAAACAAATGTATTCAGTTGCCTCTGATTAACTGCTACAAAGCTGTAACACTCCAGGTCACAATGCTACTCTTGTAACCCATTTACTCTTGGGAGTAGATCTGGTGTTGCCACAGTGGGATATCAACAGGAGGAAATGGGAAAAGTGACATTTTGCAAGATAAAGTTAAGAATTATTTTAATAATTTTAAAAAATCATCTTATTTTAAAAGTATAGCATTTTGATTTATAAGCAGCACTAAGGCACTGCTTCTTAATCCTGGCAGCTTTGACTCAGTTTTCCTGTATCTGAGGAACTCTAAATTATCCTGGCTTGCTTAGCCTGCCCTCTCTCCACCTTTCTCCTTTCACTGATCTTTTTTATCTCACATCTTTACTTGCCAATTATTTCTTTCTCCTTTTTCCCTTTCTTCCTTCTCCAGAGCCCAGGTGAGGGGATGGCTGCTTTCAGATGGAGGGATCCATCTGGATACTTTTCCCCTCTCAAAGTGGCTTAAAGTAGGTTTTTAAAGCTAAAAATTTCAAAGCTTCATGAACATACTGAAAATGTTATTTTGAGAACACTGTAATGACTCTCTAAATGCTAGTCATTTGAGTTCTTTAGAGATGAGTAGATTAGGGTCTCTGAGAGGGTCAATATTCATATTTAATCATAAACACTTTGTATCATTATAAAAGATCCAGAATTATTTGCGGGTATTTTATTCGCAAGTCAGTTCATATTACTATCTTGAAAGAAAAAGAATTTAAAATATCACCAGTTTTTCCTTTATTTTAGAATATACTTTCTATCACCCATTTTGAATCAATGGACTTTCACAATATGTGTATCTTCATCCCATTCTCCAGAGTTCCATTTATCTTCAAGTGGAACAATTTCAAACATTTTAAAAAGAATTATTATTAGAAGAATTCAGGGACTTCCACTTCTATCACAAATATGGCTAAAATAAAAATGCTTATTTGGTAGCTTTTTATTTGATTCACAAAGCAGTTTTCAGAAACCAGTAATGTATGATTCCCTGTCTGGCACAGTACACAACAGAGCACTTTTCATCTCTCAGTTGATGTTTGTATGCTCAGTTAACCAGCCCTTGTATGCTGTCTCTGTTAAGGGTTGTAGAAATTTAAATACTGTAAATGCTCTATGACACTTCTGCTGTTGTGAAGTTAATTCTTTTCCTCCAGGAGAAGATCAGTTAGCAATTACTTCAGGGCAGTCCATACAGGCCATCTTAGTTGGCCATTAATTAAGCAATAAGATATGACAGGCAATGTATTTCTGGGCCATTTAACATACCTCTTGAGAGATTTTTTTTTTAAAGCAAGAGGCTAAAGGTCAAGTGACTTTAACTACTTGAGAAGTTCACTGACAAAAATTTTCTATTACTATAAGGGCATTTAAATGAAAATTATTGATACTAAGACAAACACGGGGAGTTTCTAGTGTATAGTTAGGAAATCAAGCCAAAACAATTTAAAAAAAAAAAGCCTAATTTGTGTACTGTACATTGTACTACAGTTTGTCATATCACATCTCATTTAATTTTCCCAATGACCTTGTGAGGTGTCTCTTATCCCCATTATACAGTTGAGGCCTGTGAGGCTCTGGCTAAAGTGTTTTGCACTATGATTGAGAATTCTGAAATTAAATATTATTGGATTCCAAGCTCTTGATTTAGCTGACTTAAAGCATTGTTCTCCCCTACCCAGACCCTAACTTCTTTTGATGAGAGCAAAGATCTTTTGAGAAAAATGGCTGTCTCATGGGCTACTAGAAAACCAATTCTCCAAACTTCATGACTCCTTTTTTAGTGAGTTTTGCAAAAATTAATAACAGAGTTTATTAAGTAAACCATTAATTAATCCCATGAATCAAAGAATAAATATAATAGCAGAAATGCTAGACAAGCCATCTGGAAGACACTTTTTGGGTTTCACTGGACAATACTAAGATTTGTCTGGAAAATGCCCCACCATGCTGAGGTCCTTTCTTGATAACACTGTCCTATTTATTCCCCTATTCCATCTCCCTTGGTCCAGACACTCGTCCTCATTTGGCTCCTAGACGCTGTGCTCAGCCCCACTCTTGTTGTATGTATGGACACACTCTTATTAGTTTCTCATTGTGACAGAAACGTGGTCAACTCTCTCTTAGAATTAATGGGTTAATTTTTCCTAAGTTACCCCTGACCCCTCACTCAGCACTTGGTATGCTTCAGACTTAACCTCTCAATTCTACCCATCTTTTTTGAGTTTTCATACTCTACTGATTCCCATCTTTCCCTGCTTATTGTTTACACTAGAGATACCCTGATAAGAAACACCTAATTTCATTTTATATTCCAAGTGCTTATCACAGTATCTGATATATATTATATGCTCAATAAATAGTTGTTTTATTTGCTAAATTGATGTATGAATAATTTTATGGATCCCAAATTTTCAAACATTAACTAAATATTAACCAGCAGAGAATATTCTCTAATATCTAATTTAATTTTTTATCATGGCATTATTTAGCTTCCCAAACTCACTTTCACTTTTAATATGCCCAGAGAATTACCTAGATTTTATTTCTTTGTCTTCATTGAAACAGTTTTTAATGTCAGCTTCTGTGACACACCACTCATCTTGTTTTTATTCTAATGACTTCATTCATCCACTTAATATCTATTGAGGATTGACTATACTTCATCTTTTTTCATGTTATCAAGACTACAGTTTTAGCAGAACTCAATAGCTTTATATTGAGTTAAAATTGTTTCCAGATTCTCACCCTACATTATTCCTCAGTCTTAATTTTCCAAAATTGTACAGTTTTATTTTGTGTGTCTGGGTATATGTGCACACATGTGTACTCCTGGATATATTCCAGGTCAGAATTTGTAGAGTCAGTTATTATGCAAGTGACATTTTAAACCAAAAGGATGCCCTTTGGTCACTCCTTTGGTCAAACATAGAAGAAATTCATAGGTATGGTTTTCTGTTGTCTCCATTGCCTAAAATCAAAGGAAAACCTTGTACATTTTATCATTTAAATCTAGGTGAGTTCAATCAAACAGTAATTGGAGCTCCCTCAAGTTTTTGAGAGGGGATTTTGATTTGAAATGTTGAAGGGGATAGCTGTTTTCATAGGACATGGATTTGTGAGGATGTGTGTAATCCTAGAGGATCTGGCAGCCTTCTCGTGGGGCTGAGAGGGTTGCCTGTCTGAGGGAGGAACCAACCTAAAGAGAAGAAGACCTAAGAGGTGGAGAGAAGAGAGTGATTTCTGATGTCATTCTTCAAACTTCTGGATATTATTCTATCCTTGCTGATGTTCCCAGGGTGAGTGATATAAATTACCACAAATATGTTGAACCTAGATGAAGTGTAGCTCTCCAAATATAAATTTATGGTTGAAATAAGCTTCTAAGTTTCTTCAGAGTTCTTTCATAAGGTGGATTAGACAGAATGTTTACCACAAGCCTTCCGTGTTTTCACTGTTAAGGAAGACTTGCAGGAGTCAAATTATGGTGTCACATAAAAATTTACTCAACAAAGTCTTCTTGAAGAAATCTCAGACAAAATAGGTCTTTATGGTGAACTGTTTGAGTGTTACTTCCTGTTTAAATGAAGTTCCATGGAGACCATGCATTTTGAGGTCCAAAATTGAGACTAAACTTCAAGGTGTGTTTTGTTCATCTTTTCTAGGCATCTGAGGTCTGCACAAATATTAAGCTTTTATCCTTAGAATGCTTTTTCAGACTATTGCCAGGAAGACCTGATCTGCTATATTACTGTAGATGGCTGTCTCTAATACACCAATAGTTATTAAAGGCTCAAATCATGGGTTCTTAGATTCCCCCCCAATTTTTCCTTTTTTTTCATTTGTAAAAGGCTTCTATAAGAATTACTGTGCATGCACAAAAAGGGCCCATTTAGAAAATAGTTTGTGAATCCCCATTTTGTACAGTAATGGTCCATATAACTGTATTAAGTCACTTCCTTTAATAGGGAGAGTGCCTTTTTAGTTTGTGAGAAATATGCCCCTGCTGAGGTTTGAACCATGTACCCTTGGATCTAAAAGCATTTGCTTTACTCTTTAGATAAAGTGAAATCTTCTTAAAAGGGGGTCGGGGGGGTGGTGGGTGTTCTCTTTGACTTTGGAGCAATGTCTTCTGCAATTTTATTTTTCTTTCTGAGTCACTTTCTTGGTCTCTTCTCTTCCTCCTTTGTTTTATCTGTTCTAGGTTCTTTTATCATTTCATTATTTGGCTGGTGTTGGCTTTTAAAAATATGAATATGAACTTCTGCATCTAAGACCAGTATTTAATATCTAATAATGGCTATTTGCTGAGCTAAATAATCTGTAAATGCCAGTTCCCAAACTTGGGCTAGAGAATCTCTAATATTCTCCCACCTGGAAGAGTTCATGAGTCTAAGTTATTTGTGTCAAGTTAAAAGTGGAAATATTTTTTTCTATGGAAGAAAAATGATCATGTGGTAGTTTGAATTGGATAGTTTCTGTGAATTGCTTCGTGGTAGCCATTTTGCCAATAAAACTTCTAGAATACTCTTCTTAAAAATATATTGGGGAGGGCTTCCCTGGTGGCGCAGTGCTTGAGAGTCCGCCTGCCGGTGCAGGAGACGCGGGTTCGTGCCCCGTTTCGGGAAGAGACATATATACACTGCCAAATGTAAAATAGATAGCTAGTGGGAAGCAGCCACATAGCACAGGGAGATCAGCTCGGTGCTTTGTGACCACCTAGAGGGGTGGGATAGGGAGGGTGGGAGGGAGACGCAAGAGGGAGGAGATATGGGGATATATGTATACGTATAGCTGATTCACTTTGTTATACAGCAGAAACTAACACAACATTGTAAAGCAATTATTCCAATAAAGATGTTATAAAAAATTTAAAAAATAAAGTGAGAAAAAACAAAACAAAAACAAACAAACTATATGTATATATATATATAGTGGTAATTAAAGAAAAGTTTAATCTCATGTATCCCCTCAGATTCCCACTATATACCCACTAGGAAAATTCTAGTGATCTTGTAATTCATGATACAACATGCCATCATTCTCTGCAAATCTCTTCATATTCAAAAAGGTTTAACAAGTGAATTATAGATACTTATGAGCTTTTATAGGATGCACTTGTTTTATTCTCAAAACTGGATTGTGTTCCAAATGTTTCCTAAGCAAAATAGCATGTGGAAATCTCTAATAAATGGGCTAGATTGGATGATAGGCTATAATACTACAGGAACCACAGTGACTTTCTTCCTCCTTTGTCAGGGCAGGGTTCCACTCAGATTACAGTAGCCACAGGAAACCAGGCTGTAGATCCTTAGTTGCCATTGTTTCATTAAACACGTCTTAAATGTTCACAATATGCCAGGTGCGTTATGGAACATGTAAAGACTAGTTCTTGCATAGGAGAAAAAATGTTTGTCCAAGGATGACATTGGACACATTGTAATTACTCCCACTGGAGCTATATATATATATATATATATATATATATATCAAAAAGGGTTTCTGGGTACAGGAAAGAGAATTTATCAAGGCATGTTTTCTTTTTGTTGCAATGCCAGCCCTAATTCTTCACTCATAGCTCTCTGAGGTCAAGCTTGTAACAATTTAGATCTGAATTTGGTAATTCATTCAAAATCAGAATATGAAAAACATTGTTATTTAACAGGATCTTTGAAAGCCAGGAAAGCCTGTATGGATTCTTTCGTGGACAGTGAAATTGCAATCCAGCTCTAAGTTCCTGGAATTACCTTGTGTTTGAAAGAAGTCACCAGCAACAGCTAAAACCTTGAGGTTCAAAGTTGACCTGAAATCAGGCTGGAGAGTCTTTGTATCAGAGAGTAACACCAGTTCTACACTAGATTGGGAGACAAAATCTAAAAATAAGTGTTTTTTAATTATCCATAGTCTCTTTAGTGTCAGATCCAGTTAACTACACAACACGCATATGAACGTCCAGCAAAGTGCTTGCAATGTAACATTTATTCAATAAATATTTGTGGAACAAAGGAAGTTCCGAAAACTGTAGTAAGAAAATATGAATCCTGATCCCTGACCAGAAGAAAATGAAATTAATATTTGCAAACCAATTAGTCACCATGATAATTGAGAAGTGCTGGGCCTGAATTACTGTTTCCCTAACCTAGACTTTTATGCACTACAAAGTATCAAAAATAGTTTTTCTTTCATGGCCAATATTAGGCATTTTTTACGTTTTAGGGGCAATAAGAATGTACCACTGAAAAGATTTCTCCCTTCTCAGGTGTTTTCTGGAAAAAAAAGTTTTTTAAGGAGTTCACAATTTCAGTCATAGTGATAAAGGGCTTAAATGCTTTGTTTTGCTCATTGGAAGAGTTAAGATAAAAAAGGTTTACTAGTTCCTTTCTTGTTTCTCTGGGTCAGGGATAGGAAGGCTCTGGATGCCTAAAGGAAGAAACATAAATATCACTGAAATAATGCAAGAGTACAGAAAGGGTACATTAAATTTTAGACTTCTTCTGCGTGAAAAAGTAAACATAAAAGTTGTGTTCAGTCATTTCAAACAATCACGAGCACCATCTCCAGTTGAGAATTTTGGTCATTTTTATATAGTTGTATTTTCCTGTTCAGTAGCGTAAAACATCAAGAACACAATTCTCTCCAGGCAGATTATTCCCTCCCCAAATTCGATTTAATGTAGTCAATACCTTTTCTTTCCACCTTCAATTCTTTATTAAGGCAGCATAATTATCAGCAAACATGTTTTATAGAAAGATAAGGAGAGATGAAATTGCAATTTAAAGTCTTGTGAGTGATTACCTTCCACTGTATCTTCCTTTAATTAATTGCCCTGTCATCTCCTGCAGATAAAGAGCACCTTGAAAGAGGGAGACTCCATAGGGTGCAACCAGAATAATATTCTATCTCTCCTCTCCCTGCTTCCTTCACTCTCTGCCACCATTGCCTTAATTATTCAAACCTCTTCTCCAGACTTGTTTTCTCTGCTGCTTGCATGAAGTCTCAAGCATACCATAACTTTTTCTGGACATTCTTAGATAATAAGCCCCTTAGTCAATTTTGGTAGAAACAAGTTCTCATAGATATTATGAAAATGTCCCATCCAGGGTAATACTAAAAATTTACTGAATTTCACATAAAATCAAAGCTTCTCCCCTTTTCCATCATGGAGCTGCTTTAGGCATCAGACAAAGGAGAGGAAGGGCATGGTTGGCTTCATCTTTGTTCCTTATCCTTGAGGCCTCTATCCTGTATCTATTTCCCTTGCTGGACAAGGTTTCTAATCCTTCCACAGATGGAGTGAGGAAAAGAAGGCGTCAGAAACAGTACAGATCATACTTGATGAAATTAATTTAATCTAATGATGTTATTCTTAGGCAGGACACCCCAGATTCCTAATTCTGATTCTTCCAGAGGGTGACTTTGTGGATTATTTGGAGACTATCCTGCCAAGATCCTCCAATTTCAATGATCTCATATGGCAAGTTTTCTAGGTGGCTAGCTGCTCACAGCTTCAATCCTCAGAGTGTAGGAGGTCCTCTCCACATAAAGCATCACTGATGAGGCTCCATCACCAAGCCAGGAATCTCTTTTGGGAAAGCTTTTTTCAGACTGTCTTGAATCTAGCTTCTTCTCACATGGTCCACGGGAAACATGCCTTTGCATGAAAATATGGTAGGTGATTTCAATAGAAGAGATGTTATACCAGATTGAGGAAACAGCATGGATATAGTGAAAATACTGGGGCATGATTTTAGTAAAATATTTTGGCTGTATATGATATATATGTAAAAGAAAAAACTAAAAAGGAAGACTTCAGCCAGACTCAGGAGAGTCATAAATGCCAGGATTAGAGAGATTGGAATTTATTCAGTAAGGAAAGTGTGTGAGGGAGGTTACTGAAATTGCAGGAAAAGAAAATTAAATAATTGGGATAATTATTTAGAAAGGTTAAATTGGTAGCAGAAAAAGTTAAAAACTAATAAATGGAATGCTTGAAAATGGAAAATAGAAAGTAAACATGAATTTAAGACAATGACTCAATTAAGAAGCAATGAATTCCTGAATAAATGAGTATAGTGAGAAGAGAAGAGAGAGAAATGAATGCAGAACTATGTCCATGGCAGAATGGATAGGACTTGCATACTGGTTCGACATTGGCATTGGAAAGGGAGAGTAGTCAGTATGACTTTAGGATTTATACTCTGAAGTTACAATTATCCAAAATAGGGGAAAAGTCTATGTTCCAATACAAGAAATAAGTGATGATACAAAATCAAGTGTTATTTGATGCTCAGAGAGAGCAATCAGTGGCTGGAGCAGCTGAGAAAAGGCTTCATCAGAAGCTGTGAAAGTTGAACAATAGCTCCTAGTAAAATTGTGAGATGGAATAGAAAATTAATGTGCAAATAAAAGACTAACCATTTCCAGTTTGTGTCTAGGTTTTCCTAATAAAAATATGTTACCAGAGATTATTCTGTTTTCAGTATCTAAGGTAATCAAGAACAGGAAGAACTGAGGTTTAGATTCACTTAGGATGATATTTAAGGAAGCTAAGTCTTAGAAGAAAAATACTTTTTTGAATTTGGTTTATTTTTATTTTTCAACTTATTTTTCATTTAACAAACAGTAAAATTCTCTATTTTTGGTGTACAGTCCTATGAGTACTGAGAAAATCATAAAGTCATGTAGCCACCATCTAAATCAAGACACACATTCACTCCAAAAATTTTTCTCTCACCGTCCCTTTGTAGTCAACCCCTCCCCTTACATCTAACCCTCAGCAACCACAGGTCTGTTCTATTTCCCTATAGTTTTGCCTTTTTCAGAAAGTTGTTGTGGTAGATACAATTTTAATATGGCCTTCACTTCTGGTCATAAAAACTCCCATGATTATGCTACATTGTATAGGTGGGTCAAATAATACACAAGCCCTTTAAAAGCAGAGAATTTTTGCCAGCTGGTAACAGAAAAGGAAACCAGAGATTTGAAGCAGGAGGGAGATTCAGGGTGACGTTGCCGGCTTGTTGATGAAGGGAGTCATGTGGAAAGGACCTAATTGTGAACTCTAGGAGCTGAGAGTAATCCCCAGCTGATGGGCAGCAGGGAAACTAGCACCAGTGCTACAATGATAAGGAACTAAATTCTGCCAACACCTGAATGAACTTGGATGTTGCTTCTTCCCCAGAAACTCTAGGTAAGGGTACAGCCCTTGTTTTTGTGAGCTCCTAAGCAGTGAACTTCTGACATATGAAAGTGTGAGCTAATTAGTGGACATTGTTTTAAGCTGCTGAATTTGTTTAATTCGTTATGCAGTAATAGAAGACAACTATAGTCATATCAATGAAATTATAGAATATGTTGCCTTTGGGGACTTGCTTCTTTCACTCAACATAATGCATTGGAAATTCATTCATATCGTTATATGGATCACTGAGTAGTATTCCATTGAATGAATGTACCACAATTTGTTTATCCATTCACCACTTGGAAGACATTTACGTTGTTTCTAGTTTTTGGAGATTAGAGAAAGGCTGCTCTAATCATTAGTATACAAGTTTTGGGTGAGAATAAGTTTTCATTTCTTTTGTAACAATCCAGGAGTGGGGTTTTGCATCACATCATAAGTATATGTTAAAACTGGTAAGAAACTGCCAAACTGTTTTCTACAGTGGTTGTACCATTTTGCATTTGCACCAGCAATGTATGGGATTCCCAGTAGGTATTGTCAGTCTTATTTATTCTAGCCATGTGAATAGGTGTATAGCAGTGTATTGCTATTTAATTTGATTTTAAACACATTTGCACAAATTATCATTTTTATAAAATTGTGATATAAACACATAAGCATATTTTAGCTTCTTTATTTGGAAATCGCATTTTGAAAATATCCCTTGGGTCAAGACCATCACATTTTTAGATATTAAGAGTTTTCCAGTGAGATATTAAGAAAGCAGATTTGGGCTGAGATTCATTCATTTATTCAACTTTTACTGATATCAGATACTGGCTGTTTGCCAGGAGTGATGCCAGGTGCCAGGGATAAAAGATGTGTAATATATGGCCCTACCGTCAAGAAGTCCACACTCTCTGAGGAAACACACATGATGTGTACTTGTAATGTAGTCTGGTAGTGGTCATAATGAAGGTATGTGAATGCTGCTATGAGGCCACAGGTGAGGGAGCAATGAATTCTCCTTGAGGGAGCAGGCTAGTGAGATGATGAGATATGACTCTAGGTGTGCAAGGCCTGAGACTGAAGACTTACTATCAGGGAATATTAGCAGTGAAGATTTACATAGAATAGACCACTGGTGTCCAATTGGAGTCACGTTGAACAACCTAATGACAGATGTTTTCTTTCAAATTCTTTCATATTTTTGGAATCCTTCCCAAATAACTGTGTTGGATATATAATTAAGGGTAATATATGACATAATTTTGTAGATTCCCAATAGGAGAGATTCTCATTCTCACAGATGTGTTTTCTTGGTAGAAGCACAAAAGTGGGTAGAACAAACATGCTTTGGAATTTTTTTGAGGGACACCAATAAACACAGTAAACAGGATTTCTTGGCAGAATCTTTCTCATTTTGGTGTTGCCTTTGTTTTGAAGTTAGTCAATCATTTTTGTAGCACAAATATGTGTGTGTGTGTGTGTGTGTGCTTGTGTGTGTGTGTGTATCAGTAAAACAGAGTTAGTTGGGAATAATTAGAAATAAGTCTTCATGTGAGGCAGCTAACATGCTTTAAGTGGCGACTTCTGCTAGTGCTGTGATCTTTGAATCTCACATTCAAGAACAAATTACCTGTATTCTAACATGAATAGTACAGCACGTGTTAAAAGCAATAAAAGGGACATTTGTAGTTCCATTTCCCGTATCTGGGACCAGTGCATGTGTGGCAGGGCTATACATGTGAGGACAATTGTGAGTAAACAAAATTGTGCCAAAAAAATTAGGGATGGTATAAATAACTGAATAAATAGAGGGTTAATCATTCAATCACTGTAAAAACATTCTCACACAACGCCCAAGTTCTAAAGCAAACATGAGGACATTGTGAGTTTTACTTGATTTTAAATTTCAGAAGACTTTTCACTGAGGTAACATTTACTTTAGAGGTGTGTAATCTGGGCTCAGCAGGTTGTAATGCCTTTGATGTTCACCAAGTTTGTTTGTGAACTGTGCTAGAGATGGCAGTCCAATAACTTCCATGAAAATTCAGAGACAAACACAGGACACCTTTTTTTCTGTTCTGTTCATAATAGTGTCCTTACTGCCAGAATGTAACCAAGATCTGTTAGAAATGTAAACAAGATTGCCTCTGTGCACCAAAGAGAATGTGATTAGTGGACCAATAGCAAAAACCAATGAATTTTAGGTGATTTCAAAATGTACTATCAATCAATACAATGAGTGCAACATCCTGAGACATTTTCAAAGCTGCCTGAAGCTGTGCATAAGCACCGAATCTATAGGCTGTGAGTTATTTGTGCGCACCAATGTATTTTCAAACTATTGTGTGTTTTCTTTTGTTTGTTTTTGGCTTTTTGCAACCTATCAGCTTGAGCTAGCTTTTGTGAGAGCTTCTGAGACACCATATTGCAATTTTTGAGAGCTCTGCTTTTGATGGCTTGCAATAAACCACACAGGATATTCCCACTGCGGGGGAAGAAGTTGTAAACTGTCACAAATATTACCATTTACATGATTTGGAGCTTGGGGATCTCTTGTTTAGATTTTTAACTCCAGCTAATCACAGATTTTTCTGTTTTGAAAACAATGAGTTGAATGTAAACCAATGCAAAGAGGCACAATAAGGCAATTTCAACATGCTAATTAATTTCTATAAAAAACAGAAAGAAATTTCACATGCTCTGATGTTTTTCTTTTTCTTTTCTTTTTTATTTTTTTGAGGATGGCTCCAGAACGTACACTTGACTTGCAGAATCAGTCAAAACCAGTTCTATTGATAAACATAGAGTTGATCTCTGTCTTTGTCTGAAGATGACATCCAGCCTGGTAGCACTGTGAAAATATATTAACACTTATCCAAAAGAGGTAATTAGGAAGTGTCAGATGAAAACACTAAAAATATAAAAAATAAAAAAATAAAATAAATCACAAACATCTACTACATACAAGAAAAGGATTTTCATTTTCATAAAACTATTAATTTAGAATGTTAAATGATAGACTCATCATCTCTGTTATGTCCAAAGCAGACAGAATATTGGCAGATCTCAAGCTTTTAAAATTTGTTTTTCCCTCTTTATAAAGACATTCTTCTTGAATTTTCTACAAATGCATTCATCTTGTCAGAATCACTTTCAAAGGGAAATGTGTACCTCAAGAGTAAATAAACCAGATGAATAATCCACTTGCTCATCTTGTAAAAGTAAATGTAACCTGTCTATAAATAAATATTTTATGAATTTTCATTAACAAAAGTAGAAATGTTCACTTATGGGAATTTTAAAAGAATCTATCTAATTTCAAAAATTGTTATCCATATCCTTTTTTCAGTTTTACAAATGGGCTACTTTATATGTTTAAATAAAATGTAAACCACCACTGTTGAGTGAGAAACCTTTAACTGTTCATTAGTTTAACAAATATTTATCAAGGACCACTCACTGCGACTACTCACTGCAACTCTTCCATTTGGAGCTACCATCATGTCTCCCCTGAATCATTGCACTAGGCTCTGAATAGATCTCTCTGCTTCTGCCCTTGTTTTCTTATTGTTAAGGAGCAGCCAGAAGGATTCTGTTAAAGTATGAATCATCTTGTGGCTCTTCTTCTCTGTGCAAAATCTCCCAGTTATTTCCCATTTCACTAAAAGTAAAAGCTGAAATCATTTTATTGGCCTCAAAGACCCTAAATGATCTGTTCCCATCCTCTGTCCTTACTTTTCTCTGACCA
>NW_006799025.1:4280145-4324766 GCF_000442215.2 Lipotes vexillifer | reverse complement strand
TCTTTCCCTCTTGCTTATGACCTTCTAGACCTTCAGCAAATTGAGCCATTCCTAGAGAGCATTAAGTGCATTCCAGCCTCAGGAAACTTGCATTTGCTGTTTCCTCTGGATGGAGCACCCTTCCCCAGCTAGCTGTTAAGACTCACTTTCTTCAGGTTTTGACTTAAATGTTACCTTCTCATTGAGGATTTCCTTGCCTATTTTTAGATTGCTACACTTCTCTGCTCCCTCTACAATCATAGATAGTGTCTGCCTTTCCTCGCTTGATTTTTTTCCCACCTTAACACTTACAGCTATCTACTAAACTACATATTTTACTTATTAAAATCTTTTTTATTGTCAGTCTCTCCCACTGGAATCTAAACTCCATGAGGCCAGTGAGTTTTGTCGTTTTGTTTACTTCTTGATTCCTAACATCTGGCACAATACCTGACACAATGTATACTACTCTAGGGCAGGCACTGTGGTAAGTGCTGGAATCCAGGAGTGAACAAGTAGACAAGTTCTGCTCTCACAACATGACCTGTCTAATGAGGAAAATAGATAACAAACAAGTCAGCAGGTAAATATGATAGCATCAGATTAGAGATAAATGCTATGAAGTATAACATGTCAAGGAAACATGATAAAGTGAGCAGTGGCCATGGGTGGTGGGCACTTATACTTGGGTGGTAAGAAAAAGTATTCCTAAGAAGTAACATTTGAGCTGAGGCCTGAAGAACAAGAAGCAGTACAAAGAGAGCTGTGTCAAAGGCTACGTGGTCTAACATCTGAGAGAACAGAATCTTATATTTAATAACATTTATTATTAAGCAGCAAGGGTTTATTTCTCAATGTGGCTAGTTGGTGTGCTGGTTTCAAAGGAATTTAAGATATGGTGCTTGCTATAAAGTTACTTGTTATGTACTTGGGAACCAATGTTCACTCATATGAAGCAACAGATATTAAAAGATGGAATTTCTAAAAGGAGACACAGCTATGAATGTGGGCTGTAATGATCATCACTAGAGAACGTGGAAAGTGAAGACTGAAAACCTTCTGAGCAAAGGTGAGAATGAGTTTTGTGTGTAAAAACGTAAGGAGGAAATGTGTTTTACTGCTGTTGAGGTTTTGTAGTAGAGAGAGGGACTCTCAGCGTTTATAGAAAGGGCGCACTTGCCTTGGACGCTAACCAAATGTTTAGGAAATCATTTTCTAGAAATCACAGGAACCGTGCCCAATTCTTCCACTTTACTCACACTTACACCCAATTCATCAGTAAGACAGGGAAGCTCAGTTTCCAAAATATATCCCAAATCATCCACCTTTCCAGCTACTACCTTATCCGATTTACTATCCTCTCTTGCCTGGACTATGGAGTTCCAATTCCTCTCCCTGTTTTCACTCTTGGACCCCCACATTCCTTTCTCCATGCAATGCCTGTTCAAAACATGTCAGTCACTTCCTTTCGAACTTAGAATAGAATTCGATCTCCTTACCATGACCTACCCGTCCTGTATGACCTACCCTTGCCCACCAATCTTCTAAGAGAACTCCCACATGCCTCACCATATGCTCCGGCCACACCTTCCTTATGTTCTCCATTCTCTGGAAATTATAGAGGGTTACCAAGCTTTAGTTACCTAGCTCTTGGTATGCCCTCTGTCTTAATATTCTTCACGCATCCTCACGGCTTTCTCCTTCTCACTCAGGATTCACCTTTATGTCAAGTCCCTGTGGAGGACCTTTCTGACCATCTTATCTAGAACACCATCCTCATTATACTCAGTAACATTACCCAGCTGCATTTTCTTCCTAGTTTTTAATCATTATGTGGAAATGTTTTATGTAGTTGTTTACCTGTTTATTATTTGTCTTTCTCTACCAGGATATAAGCTTTGTGAGAGCACAGATTTTTGTTTGTGTTATTCCTCACCATGTCTCCAGAGCCTAAAAACTAATTTTTTTTAGGCCTTTCTGGAATGTAATAGGTAGATAATGTTTAATTAAATGAATGAAAATAGGGAAATGTTGAAACCTATTTATATGAAATTGGAAAGCATATGTCAGAGTAGCCTGTCAGGGAGATCTGGACTGAAAATAAAGAGGAATTGACAGTTGTGATATGCTTCATACAATAAATCAATGGGGCCCACTCACTGGCAAGAGAGAGAGAATTGCAATGAAATCAAAGGCGAATTCTTCAAAAATGATTCATTCTGTCATCATCAGTGGATGAATCAAAAATAATTTTTAGAAAGATTCCAGTGGCTAGATGAAATAGTTAATACGGGATATTAGTAATTAGCAAATGTTGCTCTGTGGTTGGGAATAATTCTGTGCACAAATTTGTGTTTTTGTTGTTATCCTGGCATATTTTTGCTATATTATTGTTGCTGTCATTATTGTGCATTTATTTGCAATGGTGGACCTAGAATGAGGTGTAAACTGCTCCCCTGGGGTAGATTAGGCACTTTTGGAAAGTTTGTGTCGTATCTTTGGAGCCATAAGGGTACTACTGAGTAAACTGCTGCTCTGCCACACAGGCTTTCCTCATGATCCTCTGGCCTTAAAGAAGAATCTTAATGAATCTTTCAACTGTATTTCTTTTTCTTAGCTCCTTTCCATCACAATACATTTTTAGCTATCACATTTCCTTACCTCTTTTATCTTGAACAGTTTTCCCGGAGAATTGACCCAGTTAACTTGTAACCACTTTTTACTCCTAAAAATTATTAAAGGGCTTCCCTGGTGGCGCAGTGGTTGAGAGTCCGCCTGCTGATGCAGGGGACGCGGGTTTGTGCCCCGGTCCGGGAAGATCCCACGTGCCACGGAGCGGCTGGGCCCGTGAGCCATGGCCGTTAAGCCTGCGCGTCCGGAGCTTGTGCTCCACAACGGGAGAGGCCACAGCAGTGAGAGGCCCGCGTACCACAAAAAAAAAATAAATAAATAAATTAATTAAGTAATATTGGTATTAAATAGTATTGTTATGAAAATAGTTTTGACCTTGCAGACTCCTTGAAAGCGTAGCAGGGACCCCAAGGTCCCCAGATCACACTTGGAGAACCACTAGTAGATAATAATACCTAGCATTTATAGAGATATTGTTAATTTGCCATTTGCTTCCTTGGGGAGAAAAAGGTATGTCTTAGTATTTCCATATCTAAAAATATTTCTTTATAGGGCTGGTGTCAGGATTGGATGTAATAATGAAAATAAAATTTTTTCCACAAGCATGAATTCTTATATGCACATAAGAACAAAGTTAAGAGTTATCATTAATAACTCATAAAAAACAGATTTTGAAAAATCTGACTTTTTCATTGACTTCTGAAGTTTTCTGTGTTCTAGCTTTGTAAACTATGATGGTAATTTTTATTAAATCACACAGTGCCGTTTTGTTCACCTCAAAGCATGAAATAGTTTGGCATGTTTGCCAACAAATATATGAGTTTTTGCTCATAGTACTGTAGTTTATGCTTTATTCTCATACTCAAGTTATAACATATCAAAAATGCCAGGTTATGACTTCTTCATAATATACAGGGTAGCATAGTTAATGCCAAATATGCAATTGAAAGTGTATCAGTTTAATTGCATATTCTTTAAAGAAACTTTGAGGACAAAAGGAACTAATACTCCTATGAGTTATAATACCTAAAAATTTCATGGTGTTTCTAATTTACATTCATGGTGTTTCTAATTTACATACATGGTGTTTCTAATTTACATTACTCTCTTCACATTCATGGTATCTTTTTGTCTCCAGAATAATTCTGCGAGATTACAAGTTATCTTCTGTATCTTCCTTTTATAAAAGAAAAATAAAATCGAGGCTTTGGGAGTTTATTAGTTTTCTATGGCTGCTGTAACAAATTACCACAGACATAGTGACTTAACACAAATTTATTATTTTACAGTTCTGTAGTTCAGAAGGTCATTGCCATTGGCTTAAAATCAAGGTATTGGCAGAGCTGCATTCTTTCCTGGAGGCTTTAGAGGAAAATCCATCTCCTTGCCTTTTCCAGCTTCTAGAGACTGCACACATTCTTTATCTCATGTCCCTTTCCTCCATCTTCAAAACAAGCAACATTGGGCCAAGTGCTTCTCCTACTGCCATCTCTCTGGGTCTATTTTCTGATTCCCTCTTCTACTTTTAAAGACTTTTGTGATTTCATTGCCCCCACCCGAATAATCCAGGATAATCTTCCTATTTTAAGGTCATCTGATTAGCAAACAATTCCACTTGCACCCTTAATTCTCCTGTGCCACACATCCTAATATACTCATAAATTCTAATGGTTATGACATAGACATCTTTGAGGGAGAAGGGCATCATTCTGCCTACCCCAAGGAGGATAAGCATGTTTACTAAGCTAAGAAAGGTGAGGTTTGGGCTTAGATCTGGCCCTCTGACTCCTTTGTCCTTTCAGGGAAAATTGTCTTTGCTCTTGAAGGTCTTATCATGGGATGAAGGACAGCTAATACTGCTGGAGAAGGTCTGGTGGTGGAGAGATTTGTCACATGAGATCTTGAACATATCACGAGGCATCTGGGTCCTTTAAGGAGAGGCTGTAGTCTCGAGGTAGAGTTTGATTGCATCTGTCCTCTTTTTCCTGTGCCTTTATTGATCTGTACTCTTCATCTTCCCTTTATTTCCTTAAATCATCATGACATGGAGATGACATATAACCTAAACGTTAGGTTACATTTTTATTTTTAAATGCATTGTTATAGTACCTGTTGTCGATTGACACTTCCCTTATTTTGGAAATTAAAAAAATCTAAAAAAATTGTGCTCTAATTCTGTAACCCAGTGTCTGTGTTAGACACATAAACTTTTGTTTGAGGTGTGTAAAATGATTTTTACTTCTGTGAGTCAGTGATTTTTGACAGAAAAAAGCCCAACTATTTACTTATTTCCTCCTTTTATTTGTTACAACTATGTTATCTTGTAAATAGAACGCATTAAATTATTTGGCATGAATCTACCTAGTCAATTAATTATATAGTTAGATTCTGGGGACATAGGACACATAAGTTTTGATAAGGGTGAAAGAGACATGAAAGGAGAGAGGAAAGAGGGTCATGACAACAGTGAGGATTCTGAAGAGAAAAGAAAGTATTTTTGCTAGTGGGCAATTTGGGAAAATTACTTGATCTCTCTGTGCCATGGTTTCCTCAACTAGAAAATGGAGATTATGAGAGCATCCTATTTTAGGTGTTGTGAAAAATAATGAGTTAATTGATGTAAAGTACTTAGAACATTGCCTAGAGTTTTACATGTATTAAATTTACTTACTTTAATATGCAAAACTATTATAATTATTAGTGTTATTTTTATTAGGGAGATAGTCCTCGAAAAAGAACGTGAGTAAAAAGGGTTAGGAGAAAACCCACTCTGCCTAATTCACAAGTTTCTTTATGGCTGAACCTGTTTTGACATTTAGAGTCTTGAGATTTCTATATCTCTGTTAACATGAGAGAAATCCCTTCTCAATATTTCCTACTTTCTGTAAAAGGAATATACCTATACATATACAGATCTCTATCTCTCCTAAAATATAAAAGATTCCACTTGAAACCAAAGTGTCCTGTAATCACAGAGTTTTTCTCCTCCTAACGCTTGGTGCCAAGTAGTTCCATCCAGAGGGTGACTCTTACTGCCTTTGTATCCTCACCACATACCTTCTTCTCAGTGCCCTACAATCCTAGCTTTAACTGCTACCACACCAATATCAGTTCTTTTAACACCATCAAACCCTTCACAAATTGTACTACATTCAGAAACATTAGCAGAAACATTGGCAGAGGCATGTTCTGGAATCCACAAAAATTTAGGTTAAAGCTTCCCAGGTTATTTAACCCAGTTGGACTCCAGTTCTCTTATCTCTAAAATGAGAATAATGGAGGATAAAGATTACTCAACATAGTATCTGTCACGTAGTCTCTGTCAGTGAATGGTTTTTATAGTATAGGTCATTTTATGTGTATTTTGAAATAAGTGGATTGCTAAAAGTGTGGAAAATATTAGTTTCATTTTATACATCAAATTTGGAAAATAGTCAAAAACTGTGCAATTTTAAAGGGGCAGGTGGAATTAGTTAATAATAAGTTGTATTTGTGCTGTTGTCATATGGCAGTATCACTTTCAGACAAATTGAAAGACAAAATAAGCAATACCATTGGTCATGCTCTACCCATATCAGAAATTTTCTGAGTAATTTTTTGATAATGATTGTAGTATTTATTTTTTGAATTATCAATATTAAAATTTATTTTTAATACTTTAACAATGTTGCTCGAGTTCTTAAGTTGTGATAACACTGTTGCTGAACATATGAAAAACTTTGGAAAGATGTTTAGATGTGATAAAAACACTTTGAAGAGGATCTAGAATCCCCACAATACCTTGTGCTCTTAATTTTGGAGAGGATACTTGGAGTAGTTTCAGAAAAAGTGTTGAGCAAGATACAGTACTTTTTAAAAATTTTTATTGAAATATAGTTGATTTACAATGTGTCAGTTTCAGGTGTACAGTAAAGTGATTCAGTTATACCTATATATATATAAATATATATATTCTTTTTAAAATTCTCTTCCCTTATAGGTTATTACAAGATATTGAGTATAGTTCCCTGTGCTGTACAGTAGGTCCTTGTTGGTTATCTATTTTATATATAGTAGTGAGTATATATTAATCCCAAACTCCTAATTTATCCCTCTCTCCCCTTCCCTTTTGGTAATCATAAATTTGTTTTCTAAGTCTGGGTGTCTATTTCTGTTTTGTAAATAAGTTCATTTGTATCATTTTTTCAGATTCCACATATAAGTGATATCATATGATATTTGTCTTTCTCTTTCATTTAATATGATAGTCTCTAGGCCCACCTATGTTGCTGCAAATGGCATTATTTCATTCTTTTTTATGGCTGAGTAATATTCCATTGTTTATAAATATATATGTATTGGTATATACTGTATACTATATATATATATATATATATATATATATATATATATATATATATATATATATATATATCTCCATTCATCTGTCAATGGACATTTAGGTTGCTTCCATGTCTTGGCTATTGTAAATAGTGTTGCTATGAACATTGAGGTGCGTGTATCTTTTCAAATTATGTTTTCCTCTGGTTATATGACCAAGAGTGGGATTGTTGAGTCATATGGTAGCTCTATTTTTAGTTTTTTAAGGAACCTCCATACTGTTCTCCATAGTGGCTGCACCAATTTACATTCCTACCAACAGTGTAGGAGGGTTTCTTTTTCTCCATGCTCTCTCCATCATTTATTATCTGAAAAATAAGGTACTTTTTGATTCACATACTTCATATAACTGGGCAAATAAAATTAAAAAAAAAAAAGGAATAAAAAGAATGTGAGGCATGACATGACTGTGAGAAAAAAACAAGGTCAAGTGCCCCTAAGCCACATTGGCTGGAGATTTATGCATATCAACCTTTACATTTATTCCTGTGGGAAAGTTCATCTTAACTCATGTGTGCTTTGAATTATGTGAGGTCTTCAGGAACACATTTCTCTCATAATATTAGACCACCCTGCATCTTTAAGTTCAAGTCCCGTTTCAGTCACCGTGTGCTGGTGGAGTGTTTAAACAATTTGTTTAAATAAATACTCTTTGTAAAGCTTGCATGTATAAACCAATGACCTATTTTCAAAAATACCTCTGATATGTCTTTCTTAATGAACAAAGAAATGTTTCCTGCAGTGAAGAAGAACATTTCCCCCGCTGCAAGCTCAGGGATGGTCTTTGGCTCTATTTTCCTCGTCCAGCTGCAGGAAATTCCCTTACCTGTCGTTCAATGTCTGACCTGTGTTAGAGATGCTGTTTTGGCAGAATCCAACAGCTTGTCTGCTACTCCTCAGGTAAACATACATGACAGGTTAGGGTCTTTTGATGTCCAGCTCAGCCGCAACATTTGTGAGACTAGGGACACTTGTTTTCGACTATAACCTACTAGGGCCTCTTCCTACACCCCTCAATTCTCCATGCCCTTGACCCACAGATACCTCTACCACAGTTAGCAAATTCTGTTTAGTGCTTCGTAGAGACACTGTGGATTAGAAAATATGTCCATGACATTACCGTCCACTTGACAGCACTTTGTGGTCCTCAGCATTGTGTGGCGGGTCTAGGATATCCTCTACTCTTGGTCCCCAAAGGTAGAGGGTTGGGGAGCTCTTGGTAGAGCTGAACAGGGGGCATCCACCTGAAGTTATAGACCTCCTCGGGGCCTGTACACAGATCATTTCTTCTGTCAGTATATTGATTGATGCAGCCATTGCTCTGCCTAAAATACTTCTTGTGAATACATTTGCAGCAATGAAGCAACAACAAACAAAATTAAACATATAAGACCAAAAAAGAAAACCCAGATAGTTTGAAGCATAATTTGTTCTCACTTTGAAAATGAGCTACTGCAACTCTTGAAAAGTTGGAAATGATGAATATTCCAAATGGAAGTTATTTCTGCCAAATGTTACAGACATAATGTGTGAGAAAGGTTTTCTCAAATTGCTCAGTATATATGCTCAGCATATATTTCCTATACTCAAGGCTGTCAATCTAACTGTTTAAATAAATACCCCTTGGAGAGCTTATATGAATAAGAGCTTTATTATCTAAGCTGCTTATTTTATGAAGTTCATCTCTGTCTCAAGGCTTACTTCAAATATACACTTTCTCTCCTGCCACTAGGATTGTGAATCACGTTTATAAAATGTGATTACATTTATGTACATAAAATACATAAAAATGTAACACAGGTTTTGTTTAGTTCTACGTTTTAGTTTATCAGATCTATTTGAATCTACAATCTGCAAACTAATGAAAACTACAGAAATGTGAAAAATCATTTTTCTACTTGATTTTTATGTGCACTCTCAGAATTATATGTTTCTTCCTTATAACAATAAAGAAGCTATTTATCCTTAACAGTGCACAGAATAGTTTTCTTAAGTGAGTTGGGAAAAATAACTTACTGACTTTTTACTATAAAACTTCTAAGTAGAAACCAATTTATGGTAATAGTTTAATGTCCTTATTATCATGAGTGATATTTAAATATGTAATAAATCTTACATGTACATTGGTGCATGGGCACCAATCAAACAGAACGGGTATTGATCAGTTGGAACTGTCCCTTGCATTGTAATAACTGTGATACCAGCTCTGATATAGCCCTGCTACTTGCTGCTTATTGTGATTTATGTGGCTTTTTTTTTTTTTTCTAGAGAAGAAGCACAGAAAAGGAAGAGGAGGTGGACAGTTTTTGCTTTTCCATCTATTCTCTGTAGGACAAAGTATTTGGTTATACATTGGGGCCTGCAATGAAAGTAAAAAGATTTCTAAAGAATATCAATTTTAAATTAATTCAACCAAGAAATGTTTGCTGAATGTATGAATTTGTTCCAATTCTTCCAGTGTATGAGATGTCATTTATAAGTCATTGTGCTGGTCAGAACACAGTGACATACAAGAACAAGCTTGAAAAGTACAAAGTTGCACCAAGTGAGAATATTTTCTGTGGAAATTTAGATTGTGGCAGCCAGATACACTAGCTCGGGATCCACTAGCTGAATGAGTAGCCCATTTTTCTCCCCAAGGAGAAAATAACCACTTGATCACCAACAGTTGGTCAGGTACTGCCTAGGAGACACTAGATCTGCATCTTCTGCGGATTTAGGTTCTGAAGTTACCTTATAGAGTCAGATTCATTAATATCAAAACTATTCCTGAAAATCTCTTACAACAAACAACATCATCATGGAGACTGAAATTCCATCTCTTAATAAATCTGGAATCAGTTTTTTCATCAGCTTTGGGACAGCTTGTTCTTTCTTGCTTGTATTTAAATAGCATGTATTTAAAGAGAAAGGCTCATCTTAAAACACTATAAAAAAATAATTCAAAATGGCAAGATGCTTACACCACAAAAGATGCAAAGGACCTGAGACCAAAATGAATTAACACCTCTCAGCTAATGCTCACTCACACTGAGACCTAAGTTCTTTGAATATCAAAGTGGGTGTAATCTCCTGCATCTTTTTTTTTTTTTTTTTTTTTGCGGTACGCTGGCCTCTCACTGTTGTGGCCTCTCCCGCTGCGGAGCACAGGGTCCGGACGCGCAGGCTCAGCTGCCCTGTGGCATGTGGGATCTTCCCGGACCGGGGCACGAACCCGTGTCCCCTGCATCGGCAGGCGGACTCTCAACCACTGCACCACCAGGGAAGCCCTCCTGCATCTTTTAAAAGTGTTGTTATTCTTTCTTTCTTTCTCTACCCCACTCTTGAAGCCCAAGTATATAAAGTTGAATTTGCCTTATCACCAATTGAATGTGCCTAGCATATTACCCTACCTATATACAAGGTAAGTTAATCATTCTCATTTAAAAGATAAAACATTGAAGCTAGGAGAGGTTAAATGTCACGTTGCAGATCGTATGGCTGGCAGAGCAAAGTTTGAAGAAGCACTGACTCTGAAGATGTTATGTTTCCACCAGGGCATAGCAGAGTCCTCCAGCTAGTACTCTGGTACTCTATTGTTTACAGAAGCTCCACCAGGCCCCTGTCCTTAGAAGTCTATTTATGGACTGGAAATACTGCTGAGACTCTAGCTGACCTGCGGAGTGACGGGGTTCTCCTCTTGTCTCTAGGCTCAGGGTCTGAAAAAAAACGCTGGGTATCAGATAATTCAGCCTCAGAGCAATTGTACATTTGAAATAAAACTTTAATATAAAAATCTTAGCTCTTAAAATTCTATTTGCTATTAGTTCTCAGGGTTATCAGCCTTTAGGTTGAACCACATCAAATTGCCATTTTTGTGGGTGAAAAATGTTGATTATAAGCAATTTCATGGGGTCCAATGTAAATTTATCACCATGACTTTTATAGTAGAAAAAGGCCTGTAACAACATAATATGTTTTCTGGTAACCTTATAAAATATAGCCTTCTGGTCACTCTTTATTCTGTCAACCTGGGTTTTATTTTTCTCTTTCTCTTCATAGCAATGATCAGAATCTGGATTTGCTTTGTCTTTTTTTTCTTACTTTTTTCCCCGCCCCTGCCCCCATCAGTAGAATTTACTCTCATCATCTAGAAAAGTACCTGGAATATGAAAAGCACTCAATAAATATTTGTTGAGTAAAATGAACTTGATGATTTGAAAATATCTGCCTAAAATGTTGAATTATTAGATATATTTTCTATTTGGAGTGTTGCTATAAAGCATACATTTCCAATTCCCCAATGTCCCTTTGGAAAAGATAAATTAATTCATTTCATTAGTGATATTGTATTGCCTGCGGCATGACTTGGCAGGGTGGCTACAAGAGACTAATGATTGGATAATCAGAGTTTATTTATCATAGAACCATTTTTTGCTACTGAACTGAAGTATAAATAATGGTATATCAGTATTTATATTATAAATACTGTTTTGGGGTTTGTTAGTTGGTCAAAAAATTCTCCCTAGGCTGAAACAGCTAGTGGGTAAACATTGCATGTACCACATATATCGAAATGAAAGTATAGTGATCCTTTGTTAAACAAAGAACAAACATTGCATACAAATAACTTTTGTCTGATGAGAGTGAAGCTGTTGAAGGATCCCAATTTCTTGATGACACTCAGCATCTTGGAAAAATAATAGCATTAACATAATCTTGTGGAGATAAACTGCGTACCAATAAGAAAAGGTGAAGTTCTACTAGAATTTTCATTCAGAAGAGAAGATTAGATTCCTCAGATAATATTAAGGGGCAAGACTGGTTTAATAACTGTGGCAAAAAAATTGGTGGGACCAAAAAGAGCTGTTGCCAAGAAATACAGCTCTGGCTGCTGGTTGCCGGTGTGCCAGCACTCTTGACGTTGAAGAGCCGTATGACCTCTCCAAGTGATTGATTTTTAGGAACCTGCTGTATAAATCATTACTTTCATAGAAAATACAATTTGGCTACATACATCTCTCCCATGCCCAAAAATCATTTCCCCAAACATAGTATTATTGTTAATTGAGAACACCCCCAAATCCTTCCTTTCCTCCATCCTCAGACCATGGAGGTGCCAATCAAGTTTCTTCTCCAGTGGGGCTATTGTGGTTAAAGACGTCACCATTACAGAACTTAGTGAGCAGCCTAAGGCCGTCCTGGAGCTTCTGGTTTTCTGGTAGCTAAGGTTAGACAGATTTGCAAACAGCCAGCAACAGGAAATGATTGTGACCTGTTTTGGAACCAATAAGCATTGAGTTACTGTGCTAATGACTCATCTAAAATATTTTAAATTTCCTCTGAAGTGACAATTTTTTTGCCGCTTCAGGGGTTTTGTACATTTTATTTCTTTGGCCGCACCAACCGGCATGCAGGATCTTAGTTCCCTGACCAGAGACTGACCCGTGACCCCTGTAGTGGAAATACGGAGTCCTAACCATTCGACCACCAGGGAATTCCTGGTTTTGTACATGTTGTTTTATCTCCCTAAGATGTTCTCTTGGTTAATGCCTACTTATCCTTTCAGGATTCTGTTCATATATCATTTTCTCAGAAAAACCTTCCTTACTATTAACCCCCCAACCTCCATCCTGACAGCCACAGTTACACACACACACACACACACACACACACACACACAAGCCTTCCTATTACACATTCTCATAGCCCCTTCTGCACTTCCTCCATAGCACCTTAATGTGTGTGTGACCATTAGCTCCATAAGGGCAGGCATGTCTTTTCAGTTTTTTGCTGCATCCTCAGTATCTAACCAAGTACAGTGGATGCTTAGTAAATATTGCTGAGTGCTTGACTTTTTGAAGTTGTTTTTGTTCTGTTCCTCTGTGTTTTTCTTTGAACTAGAGTTTACTATAGATACAGACTGTACATTCCTTCGTGGACCTGCCCTGTTCTGTTTCTAGCCTTAACTCCACATTCCAGCCAAACCAACCATTTGTCATCTCCCATTAATGGCTCAGTGGCTTCCAACTGCAGCTGCTGCTTTGGGGTTGGCTCTCCCATAAGATTCATGATGAGACAAGTTTCCTCGGCATCAAACTTTTGGTTCTATTCAGTGACCATTTATTGAGCACCTGTAACTCACCGTACACTGTGTCAGGAGCTCTGATAGAAAAATGAAGATTGGTCTTATTTCTGAGCATCTTTGAGCCAAGAGGTGGGCAGAGAAACACATGGATGGATTAATGTAGTAACTGTGTGCTGAGTGTCACAATCAAGGTGCTTTATGATTTAGCCTATACTGATAGAAAAGGGTTTCCACATTGCCTGTAACATGCTGACATACTAGGATCCCTGGTACTTGTATATTCAGTGATTCTCTCATTAGAAGCAAATGCTTTACAGGTTGAATCATGGGAATATCAGATGGTGACACAAGTTCTTAAATACTCACATAAAATAAATTTGTCTGGGAAAGGAATTTCATAGATCTTATTCTTAGTCTGCATTTCTTTTAAATTCAGCCTTCCAGGTTCTCATCTCTAATCAGCTCTTGCTTCAGTAGTTTTCTTTTTGTCCCTTTATTTATTTATTTTTAAATTGAGGTATAGTTGATTTACAATGTTGTGTTCGTTTCAGGTGTACAGAAAAGTCATTCAGTTGCGCACATATATATATATATATATATATATATGTATAAATCTATTCTTTTTCATATTATTTTCCATTATAGGCTTTAATCAGCATTCAGATATTTCTGATGCTGTAGGGCCACAGACCCAGCCCTTTTCTCACAAACATCAACATTAACTCGCTTGGGTTATTGAAATAATATACTACTGAGCTACAACCTTCTTTTTCACCCTTTCCTTGCTACTTTACAGGAAATTTAATTTCTTTTCATAGAAATCATTCTCATTTTGAAGATATTCTCACATTAAACCAAAGAAAGAAATAATTATATTTGGTGGAAAGTACAGCTTCTAAGTAAAGATCTCCTTCTCTCGATCGTTACAGAAGAAGGATGGAAAGGCAAAGCCAGCTCTGGGGGCCAGTGCATTGCATGCTGCTACCTCACTTGTAACGAACGACCAGTCTCTTTGAAATGCTCACACACCGTGGATTGAAATTGTTAACAGAAATCCTAGTAAATAGTGACCATGGCTTTTAGGCATTTATATGAGTATAAAGCGTCCTATTGTGAGAATCTGCCATTTCCATTAAGCACATTTTAGCTCTAATTGAGAAGCCTTCTTGCTATTACCCCAGTTGGACTTGATCTTTTATTCTTCAGGGCTATATTTATTTATTTTTTGGCAATTCCTCCCATCCATCATACTTACTGAATTCTTTCTTGAAATACACTCAATTGGAAATTAGAATCTGAGTTCTGAAAGGGACCTCATCTCTGAAAATATGGAGCAAAGTCAAGTACATGCTAGAAACCATGAGTCCCGCCTGCCTGCCTCTCACCAAATGATCACTAACATTTGTATAGCACTTCACACATTCAAAATGCATTTTTCATACATTATCTCATTTAATTCTTGCCCCTTCCCTGTGAGTTAGTTATTCATAACTCTACTTTACAGATAAGAAAATAGGGTTCAGGAGAAGTCAAATGACTGGCCAAAGATCACAGAGCAAGTAGAGGAAAACAGCCATCAAAAGGAAGCCTTCAAATTTCATAAACTTCCTGTATCTTCTAAATGCACAATGTCATCCTTGTAGGCTGTGTTGGTTTCCTCCAGGACAAAAATTTTATTCATCTTTATACCCATCACCCCAGTGGCCCTTCCACCTGGCCTAAGTGGAGTTTAATGAGTACATTTCTTGGATACATTGATTTTGTTCTTTGGGTGAGAGTTTGTTCAGTAGTTATTCTATTTTCCTTTAAAAAAAAAAAAGGTAAGTATTTTACATTACAAACTTAATTTCAAAGTCCAGAAGGAAACAAACAAACAGAAAACAACAAAAAGAGCAAAACATGCCAAACAACAAAAACAAATCAGTGTTTCCTTTAAAATGAAAACAATGACATTTGAGCTTCAATTACACTTCTCACTGCCCTGCAAATAGCCACGCCAGGACCCAGGGCTTCTTGCTGATTGAGAGCACATTTTGAGTTCCCCCCATTGTTCCTGGCAACCCTGCTCCCATGTAGCAAGCAGGATATTCAACTTGACAAGGCTCTTTCTTTCTGGATCAGGGAGGGAGCAAGGTTCTTGTCAGTTTGAATCATGAGCCCACACTTGGCAAAGCTGAGTGGACAGGCACAGTGGGGGGAGGTGCCATGTGCACGCCATCCATGAACCCATCATGTGGGCCTCTTTCCCCATCTCCTAAATAACTCTACTGGCTTCTAGCTATCCTGCTCCTAGAGGGCCTCTTTACTATTTGGCCAGCTGATTTGCTTCTGACACTAAATCAACTCGTTATCCAGCTTCTAAAATTTTACTTTAAGACTTCATCATTCTACCAATATTTTTTTCAGAGTTTCAGCTGAGAATATCCAATTCTGCCATTCTCAAGGTTTTAATGTTTTAAAACATATTTCTAAGGATGAAAATGCCTTTTATTTGGAGTCCACGTCAAAAGGCTTTTAGAAGTCATCAAAGAAAACTGAAAACCTAGTATATGCAGCTCTAAAAATAGTTTGTCTTTATTATTATTTTAAAAAACTGAGCTTTAAAAGAATGACAAATAGAATTAATAAAAGATGAAATCTGGAAATTCTGATTATGTAATAAAGAAAACAAAAGTGTCTTATTATTTCATACCTTTACCCCTAAGAGTTCACACTTCAGTTGTATTTGTTTCAAGAGGAAAAAAGAACAAACCTTTACTGGTTAAGCATCCTAACATATGTCTGAAAAGTAAGCAATCTGGCCCCATTTTTCTTCTCATAGGCATTGAGAACAATATTTTTGGTTATTGTATGAATGTAGAATTTTTCCCTTTGCTGTTTCCTTTTTAATCATGAAATAGCAGTAAAGCTTCTTTTGAGTACAGGTAAATCTTTCTTTAAAGTATTTTTACGGCAATGGAACCCATCACAAGCTTTTCGAGGTTTAATTATAGAATTTTGTGATGCTGTCAGGGTGGGAAAAAATTTTCCTCTTTCCTTCCAGGTTCTTCTGGCTGGTCTAAGAATTAAATTGACATGAGACAGATTAACAGGAGAAAATCAAATTTAAGTTCGTATGTAAAGGAACACCACATGCATGGAAGGCTCAAAGACAAAGGTAAAATGAGGTACCTATGCCATCCTAAGCTAGGGAAAGTGATAGGGACCTGGGACTTCCAAGGACAGTAAGGTCACTCACAGGATGAGAAGAAGAGCAGATGTTGAGTAATTAGGTGTTTGCCCAGCCATACACATGGGTCACTGACATAAAATTTATCTCTGGGAATTATTCTCATTCTGGGAAAGAACCAACGCCCAATTCTTTTTTTTATTTTTATTTTTTTGCAGTACGCGGGGCCTGTCACTGCTGTGGCCTCTCCCGTTGCGGAGCACAGGCTCTGGACGCACAGGCTCAGCGGCCATGGCTCACGGGCCCAGCTGCTTCGCGGCATGTGGGATCTTCCCGGACCGGGGCACGAACCCGTGTCCCCTGCATCGGCAGGCGGACTCTCAACCACCGCGCCACCAGGGAAGCCCAACCCCCAATTCTTTAAGGAGAAGATAGTTTCTCTTGAGCCTGAATGGTCTCAATTGCCTTCAACTCAAAATAATCCACATGCCAAAGTGACACATCTTCGAATGGAGAGTCATAAAGGGGTTCTGAACAGGCCTCCCCAAGATGTGTCACATTGGCATGTGGATTATTTTGAGCTGAAAGCAGTCAAACCCTGTAGGGTCAAAAGGAACTTTTACCTCTCCCTTAAGGAATTTAAACTGGGGAGGCCTGTTCTGAACCCCTTCATGACTATCCAATGCTAAACATGTAAACAAACCAAGTAATTAAGGGAGGAAGAAAAAGAAAATGACTAATAATGTTAAATTCACAGTTGTCCTGTACTTTCAATCATCCTTTTCAATGTTCTCAGCTGAATCTAAATCTCAAGTGATAAAATAACACTTTGCATAACAAACTCAATTTTTTTGTCTAGCTACCTAATACTAAATGAAACTTCACCACACCTTTACATGTATATCTAAATCTTGCCTTGCATTAAGAACCCATAACAGACAATAACTATGAAAACATTGTCCTCTGGGACTGTTGTCCATATCCTTTTTCAGTCTTTAATTCCTTTGTTTCAGTTACATTCTACTTGTCCCCTTTACCAGAAAGTTGTAGTGGGAATGTATTATCATTACTGACTTAACTGCACTTCAGATGTAGCTTTTTCCCACTGGGGTACCTTTATGGATTGCTCTAATGCCCTAAATCATCATTGTCATCATTCATTGATAATTATTTTCTGAGTGTTTACTAACCTGGATGGTACCTCACAAGGCCCTGTGATGCTATATATTTTTTCAGTTATAGTTGTAGTTTCAGCCCTAAAAGATTTTGCAGTCTAAAACCATGAATATAGACCAGCATTGAAGTTAATGATTATTCATAAAATTTGGACAAGTACTCAATATATATGTACGTGTAACTTATCACTTAAAAATTGGAGCTACATAGTATTTAGGATAAAGGTTAGTTGAGGGCTGAGCCAATAGATAAGATCCAGAATAGTCAAGCAGAGATTAAAGTGCAAAGCAGAAAAATTTAGAGAGTAGGATTTTTTTCTTTTTTCCTCCTGGGGTCTTCAGGGTAGTGAAGATATCTCCTGCTGTAAACAGATGTGCAGGGAAGATTAAATTACTATTTAGGGTTGGAGGGGGGATGATCCTTACCCAATAGATGGATGAAGCTTTCATATTAATCATGACAAGAAAGTATTGCTTCAAGCCTATGCTGGTCACTAACCCTGGAGAAGGTGGTCTGAGGATTTGATTATGCTTTCTGAGGTGGGCTTACCCTCTCAGCTTTTAAGAGGAGTTTGAGGAAGAACACCTATGGCAGACTTTTATGTTGATATCATTGGAAATACCTTGGGTGGCAGAGGCTACCAGCTTACCAGGATCTTAAAGAGATTCTACATCATTGAATGATAACAGGACAGCCCTGGGGTTGGTAGGGGAGCAGTGATAGGAAAATGAGGGGAAGCCACAATTAGGGAAATCTCATTCCCTAATCCAGTTTATAGATTTCTCAAGTGCAAGTTTATGCAACACAAAGTTTAGCTAAAAGCTTGATTTCTTCTTTTCTGTTTGTTTGTTTAGTTGTAATATACAGCTGTGTATTCCCATAAAAATGTGAAAAAAAAGTTAAAATAGTTCGGAGATGATCCGATGAATGGTTTGCAGTGGGGGCAATAAAGAACATTTTAAAACAGAATATAAAATCACCTGGAAAAGGCTAGATTCTGAACTAACGGCATATTAACATGTGTTATGAGTTAGTGGTCTTGTGATTTTCAAATTATGCCACTGTACATAATAGAGTGTTGTTTGATAGGCCTCACTAAGTGGGCTGGCACTAAACCAGATCTGTCATCTAGAGGAAAGGAAGGCAATTCCAATTTCATCCAAATAAGCTCATATTAAAATACGGAAAAACAAATGTGACACAGCTGCCATAGCCTGGCCAAGTTAAAATGCTTACAAATATTTTATGTCTGTAATATAAGACCGCTTACTAATGGGAGAATATTATGTGTAAAAGTGTGCCAGATTGCCTTTGATATAAGTTGGTAATAAAAATGCTATAGGGTTAGTTTTTATGGTTCTTGTAGGTTATAATAACATGCTTCCTGTGTTATTACTTTAACAGACACTAAGAGAAAAATCTATATGGTGCGGTCACTTTCCTTAAATAGCATGTACAACACGTGCACAATCAGCTAGGATATTGAATCAACAATTTATTGGGCCTTGTTACATATCTTGGAAGTAATAGTTTATTTAAACATGTGCCTTTTCTTTCCCGAGGAGAATTTCATGTGTGCTCTGGAACATGCTATGTTCTACTGCTATACAAATATGAAAATAGGTAAGAGTCATGTTTTAGTCAATACTACACAATGTTCTTTATTAGAGGGGGGGAAGAATATAGCTGAGTTAAAGCAATATAACATGATGAAGTTCTGAAATATATGAATAAAGACACCTTATTTATTATACAAAGTTAAGGAATTTCCCCTTGGGGAAAAGAAAATGTAACACATCTACTGATGTCTTTGAAACAAAAAAATAGGCTCCTAAAAAGAATGGTGTAATTTCCGTCATTTCAATCTATAATGTAATTAGGAAATAAAAGAATAACATGAAAGAAAATAATCCCAACAGTGTAGGAGGCCATTTGGCAAAGGGAAGATTATAGTGATATTTTGGTTTTGACTTCAACATAGGATTTTTAATTTGCTTCTTTAATGAATATCACTTTAGGAGAAAAACATGTATGGATACTTGTAATGTCAATCCGGAAGTACTGAAGTGTTCCTGTAAAAGAGTATCATCAACATTGAATTTGAATCACCTCCCTCTGACACATCCTAACCAACTCCTTGACCTTGACCTGTTGACTATTAACTGTGCTATTTCTAGAGATAAATCCAACAGAATGACATTATTGAAGTTGATGTCAGGGTTTATTTCAAGCATGGGAAGACGTTTTAAAGCAGATATGGTCATATGGCATTCCTTCAACCACTCTACGTATGTGCTAATTATTCTACCTTCATGCTGATCTGGCCCCCACACAGGGTTTCTTCTTGAGAAAGTGTTTTGCAAGTATTTTCGATAGAAATAAATGGGATTTTCATCTGGCCCATATTTAGGGTGATACTCAGTAATTAAATAAAAAGTGATGTAGTTTGGGGTCAGATATGCAAAAATTGAGATAGCGTGGTAGCCAGAATTCCAAGATGGTCTCCAAGAGTCCTGCCTTTTCATGTGCATGCTCTGTAGAATCCTCTCTCTATTAGTGTGGGTGGAGCCTGTGAATATCATGGCATATTACTCCCATGATTTTGTTACATTATATGGCAAAAGGGAAGTGATTTTACACATGTGATTAGGGCCTTTAATCAGTTTATTTTGAATTAACCAAAAGAGGAATTATCCTGCATGGGTCTGAATGAATCAATGAGACTTAAGAGGTAAGAAACAGCAGGAGACTCCCTCCTGTTTACCTTGAAGAAGCAAAATGCCATGGTGTGGAGAGGACAGGGTGGCAGGGAATGGGCCTCAGCTGCAAACAGCTGAATTCTGCCAATAGCCAGTGAGCTTGGAAGAGGACTCCAAGATAACATGAGATTGTACCTCCAGCCAACACCTTGACCTTGAGGAAAGGGCCCAGCTAGACCATGCTCAGACTCCAGACCCACAGAAATGGTAAAATAATAAATAGTAAATGTATGGGGTTTTTTTTTGTTTTTCTTTTGTTGTTTTTTTTTGTTTTTGCGGTACGCGGGCCTCTCACTGTTGTGGCCTCTCCCGTTGCGGAGCACAGGCTCCGGACGCGCAGGCTCAGCGGCCATGGCTCACGGGCCCAGCCGCCCTGAGGCATGTGGGATCTTCCCGGACCGGGGCATGTTTCAATCTATAATGTAATTAGGAAATAAAAGAATAACATGAAAGAAAATAATCCCAACAGTGTAGGAGGCCATTTGGCAAAGGGAAGATTATAGTGATATTTTGGTTTTGACTTCAACATAGGATTTTTAATTTGCTTCTTTAATGAATATCACTTTAGGAGAAAAACATGTATGGATACTTAGCACATACGTAGAGTTAGTGGTCTTGTGATTTTCAAATTATGCCACTGTACATAATAGAGTGTTGTTAAAGTAATAATAAAAAGTAATGTAGTTTGGGGTCAGATATGCAAAAATTGAGATAGCGTCCTGCATCGGCAGGCGGACTCTCAACTACTGCGCCACCAGAGAAGCTCCACAGTAGGTTGTTTTAAACTACTAAGTTTGTGGTACAAACCTATTTGTCACACAGCCAATACAGATAGTCTACCATTCTTTTTGTCAGGGTTTAGTTGCTCTTACTCCTAGAAAAGTCTCTTACTGAATTGAAGTCCATGCCTTGGGGTCTGTGTTTTAAGGAAATAGATAATTGCTGGAAGCTGCCCTCCTTGTAATAACTAGTAACTTTCCCTTAGATTTCTCGTCTATACATCAAGAAATCTGGATTCTATTAATTTTTATAGGTAAACTTTTAACCTCTACCTTCACTTAACATTCCTATAGTACACATTTTTAGGTTTTATGATGTTTCTTTCTGAATTCACTTCAGTTTTCTCACATATCCTGTGTTGACTTAAATAGATTCGAGATCCCATAAGGAACTTGCCACTGATGATAGAGACATTAATCCTTGCTCCTATATTCCAGGCATCATTGCATACTGTGTGTAGGAGAATATCCCATTCATTTGGCTTTTTGCCTACTTGTTTACTTGTTACTATTTTTAACACCAGCTAGAAAATTTTTGATTCAAACTCAATTCAGGTGCCCATTCTGACTTACAGCTCTCCTCTTTATCATTGAAGCTATAGCAGACAGTTCCCAGTTTTAATACTCTTTGGAACCAATAGAACCAGGAAGGTATTGACAGCTTGTTTCTGTTTTTTGCTTTTGTTTCATTTTGTTTTAATTGTGGTAAAAAACGCATAACATAAAATTTATCTTTACCATTTTTTTTATCTTAACCATTTTTAAGTGTACTGTTCAGTAGTGCCAAGTATATTAACATTATCGTGTAACCAATCTCCAGAACTTTTTCGTCTTGCAAAACTGAAACTCTATACCCGTTAAACAACTTGCTATTTCTCCCTCCTCACAGCCGCTGCAACCACCATGTCACTTTATGTTTATATAAATTTGAATACTCTAAATATCTCATATAAATGGAATCATACAGTATTGGTCATTTTATGACTGGTTTATTTTGCTTAACCATGTACTCAAGGTTCATCTACATATTAGTCAGGGCTTTATATTAGGGTTCTCCAGAGAAACAGAACCAATAGGACATATATCCTATTGGTTCTGGTTTTTTTTTAAACAAATACTATTTTATTATTTACAAATACATAGTAATCATAAGGGTACATGTCACAAATTACAAATGGGAAAAGTACAAGGAAAAGTTAAGACAAATGCATTAAATGACAACAATGTATCCATTAATATGGAATCCATTTAGAATAAAACAGCTCTTTGGTAAAGTTAGACAAGGCCAAGAGCATGTACATTGTTGAGTAGGAAATGCCAGTTACCTAGAAATATACTTCTACCAAAAAGTAGAAATGTGTTAGTAGTGTACCTAAATTAAATCATAGCATATAAAAGTCCAGTGTTCCACAGTACAACCATTGGTTTTAGGCAGGAATCTGTGAGAGACTCGACTGGCTATCTTGTTGGAAGAGGAAAGCCCCAGGACTGATTAACTTCTCTACTTTCCATAAAGCTTTGTTCAGGTGACTCTGGAATGTGGAATTTTTGCATATACGCAAAAGTTGAGATGGGGTGGTAGGCAGAATTCCAAGATGGCCTCCAAGAGTCCCCATCCTTTCATGTACCTGCTCTGTAGGATCTCCTTTCCATTAGTGTGTGGGACCTTTTTGCTTGTTTGTTTTTTAAATATTTTGTATGGTAAAAATAGAGCAAAACTAGTCTTTTGTCCAAAGAGGCAAAAAGATACTCCTATAGTCACAGCTCTAAGGATGATTTAAGTAGTCTCTGCCTCTCATTTGTGCATTGTAGCGTAAGTTGATTTCAACCACAGCTTCTCCAGCTTTAATAATTTATCAAAAGCTAAAATCATACCATAAAGATACATGAAGAAACAGAGCTTGTGGACACCAAACTTGATCATGGTTCCTTTCGTTTCGTGACTTCAGCTGCCCTTGATTGTGTATTTCCGTGGAACAAACACTCCTGTGTTACCACTTGGCACCATAATGAACTGATATATATTCCCAGTGGCATCAGGAAAGTTGAGAAGGAAGATGAAGCAGTGTGGTGAAATGAACATTGATACCGTGAAAAGGGTATCAGTCAATTCTGGAATCAACCACTCGTTTAATTTAAAGCAACATGATCTAGCATTAAAATGATCACATCCTAAATCAGACAGTGTAACTATGAAGTACACTAAGCCAACAGTCAAAGAGAGAGAAGTCGAACATCACCACCTCCCTCCCCCTCCTCCTCTCTCTCTCCCTCTCTCTCTTTCTCTCCCCGTCTGGTTGTTTTCTTTAATTGTGAAGTTTACTCCTGTACAATTTGTTTGATCTTCTTCCCTAATTCACTGATTTGTTTCTGAGTACATTGTTTAGTTATTTTTCTTTCTTTTTTTTGGAGTATCATTGTGCAGACTATTTCAGAAACAGGAAATGACTGGCTATGGAATAGCAATGACAGTGCCTTCCTTCAGAGTTTTCTGAGTAGTTGACCTGGGCATTCGTTGTCTGGCTAAAGCTGTACAAGTAACTCTAAAGTGGGAGGGCAGACTCCTGAGATTCCCATAATGAGTCCTGGGGCCAGAGAAAGGGGGCAAGGAGTCTATGTAACTTAAAGCTGCTGTGAGGGGGTAAGTCCTTTAGCACTTGGTGGACAGACAATCTGCATACCTTAAGAGAAAGCCTGCTTTGCCCAGATGCTTATTTCCCCCTCTGTGGAGCCACAACTTCTGCAATCAGTGTTCTGTCACCAGAAATTGCCTTTACTGTCAGGTATACAGGTACTGCCATTTGGGTTAATGAAATGAATTTAGATTTCATACTTGCTGACCCTCATCTCATCTACACATATAGGTGAGGGAAATAAAAAGAAGCACCAAGATGTAGAAAGGGAAAAACTTATCTGAAGGGAAGAGAGTTAGTATAGGAAACAGGAGAAAATATTTAAATCGTTATAGTTAGTATCTTCATGGAGATTTTAAATAATAATATCACATCTACTACAATAATTCAACAACAGGCATCACTGGATAAATTCCTGGGAGTTAAATTTAATTCCCCATGTGTCACTATTCATTTTTCATTTATTAAGCTGTTTTTCAAAACCAGTGTTTTAAATTTCAAAGTGTGGTCCTTGGACCTGCAGCAACATTAGCATCAACTAAGAACTTGTTAGAAATGTAAATTCATGAGCCTCAACATAGACCTTTTTTTTTTTTTTTTTTGCGGTACACGGGCCTTTCACTGTTGTGGCCTCTCCCGCTGCGGAGCACAGGCTCCGAAAGCACAGGCCCAGCGGCCATGGCTCACGGGCCCAGCCGCTCCTCGGCATGTGGGATCTTCCCGGACCGGGGCACGAACCCGAGTCCCCTGCATCGACAGGAGGACTCCCAACCACTGCGCCACCAGGGAAGCCCAACATAGACCTTTTGAATTAGAAATTTTAGGTATGGAGCCCAGCACTCTGTTTTATTGAGCCCTGCAGATGGTTGTGATGTGTGCTGAAGTCTGAGAATCACTGCTTGACTGCATATTAGAATCAGTACTGGTGACTGGCTCCTACCCCATGCAATTCTGATTTAATAGACTTAAGGTGCAATTTGGGCTTCAGGAGTTTTAAAAGTTCCCTAGGTGATTCTAATGTGCAGATAAGATGAGCACCAATGATCTAAATCCACTGGGCATGAATAATTAGATCCCTTTCCAGATCTGGTTAGAGTAGTGGTCCCCAAACATGTCTACTCTTTGGAATCACTTGGAGAGCTTCACAGACAACTGCTGTGGTATAGCATCCCTAGAGACTGTGATTTAATTGGTCTGGGGTGTGGCCTGGACTTTAAAAAACAAAAGTCAGGTTATTCTAATGTACAAAGTTTGAGAAACAATGGGTTAAAAGCTAAATTCCTGGGCTTCCCTGGTGGCGCAGTGGTTGAGAGTCCGCCTGCCGATGCAGGGGACACGGGTTCGTGCCCCCGTCTGGGAAGATCCCACATGCCGTGGAGCCTGTGCGTCTGGAGCCTGTGCTCTGCAACGGGAGAGGCCACAACAGGCCCGCGTACCGATAAAAAAAAAAAAAAAAGCTAAATTCCTTGTTCTAAAGATACATTTCTAGATCCTAAGACTAAATTCCTAGATCTAAAGCAGACACTAGGTGTATGATCTTTATAAAGACTAATTATATAGATTTAATATATATATATATATATATATATATATACAAATAACTGAACTAAGATTTAACTGCCTCCTGACATCCCTAAACAAAATTAAGCTTAAAAAAAAAAAAGATGATTTGTAGCCCAAGGTAAGGTACAGAGCTTCTCAATCTTGCAGTGCATTAGAATGTCATGGGAAGTTTTAAAACCTCTAATACTTAAGCCTTACCTCAGACCAATTAAATACAATTAAATCAGAACCTCTGGGTGTAACTGAGGTATCAGAATTAAATCAGAACATTGCAGAGTAATCAAAGGTTCAGTATTATTGGAATATCCTCAGAAGGTTCCAAAGGGCACATGAGGTTGAGAACCATGTGTTAGAGTGTAGCCTTATTTCAGGTGAAAAGGAGATTTGCTCATTCCAATTTTCTCATAGGTCATGGAGGAGCTGGGCCTGCTTTGTGTGCTCAGGAATGAAATGACAATGTCACCATCAGGGATAATGATACCCACATGAATATAGGACCTTGTGTAATAAGAGTCTTTTTGGTATACTCTTGGCTTTTATTAGAGTGGTTTGGCATTTGATGTCTGGATGCCCCCTGTACAAGTCACCGAATGATCTGTTAATATTATTTTTCATTATTATTATTAAAAGTAAAACTTTTGAGCTGCCAAACTATTGCAGTAAAACTAAGTTGCAATAGCTTATGTTAGTGAAGTGATTTTCAACCAATGGTGATTTTGTTACCCAGAGGCTATTTGACAATGTCTGGAAATATTTTGTTGGTCACAGCTGTGGGGGGGAGGTAAGTCTTCCACTGGCATCTAGTGGGTAAAGGCCAGGGAAGCTTCCAAACACCCTGTAATGCACAGGATGACTTCCCACTCCCAAAAAGAATTATCCAGACTAAAATGTTAGTAGTGCCGAGGTTGAGAAATCTTGCTTTTGTGGAAAGCCTACAGGCTTCTACTATTTCACGGGAAATTGTAGACCAAAGGTAGAAAGTCTATTACAAAGAAGAATTTGCTTGGGGGAGATTGTAGAAAATCTCCAGAACTTTTTGATAGAACCAAATATTCTGAAGATCATAACTTTTTCCTAAGAAACTCAACCACACAGTGGTTTTGAATTAACGCAGCATCTATTTAAAGTTTGCTCCTGTATTTCTCAAAGTAAGTTCAAACTTACAACATCAAATATATTCTAACAATAGAACCCCATCTCTATGTAAATATATTTAGACCAAACAAATCATCTAGAGGGTTTCTTATTTCCATGCTTTTGTTCCCTAAGCCCTGAGTGCCCTTCTCTATCTTCTATCCAGGGTAGCCCAGGAACATTTTTTAAGTGACCGATGAGTCAAATCCTCCAGAAAACCTTGCGTGGCCTGGGACCCCCATATAAAAAGAGCTTCTCTCTATGTTCTCAGAATACTCTGTGTGCATTTCTATCATAGTACTCACATAAATGTTTTAAAATATGAATCTAACTCCTTAATAAGCTGCATTTCTTGAAGGTAGAGCATTTGCTCTGTAGCACCAAGACCTAGCAGAAACGCTAGCACATTGCAGGTATTCAAAGTTTTGTTAAATGAACAAATGAATGGTGATACATTTGCATCATTAATTGTTTTAAGGCAAAGCCAGGGAAACAACACTTGCATGAACTTTTATGTGGGTAACTTAGATCTATCATATCAAAAACTGTATTGAAGTTCACTCAACCACAAAAGCCCACATTTATGCTTAGACTCATTTATCATTGCTGCTTCCTGCTTTTCCTAGTCACTTTCAGCCCTCATTTTAAAAGTTCAAGGTCACTGAGCACAAATAATAGTTTCTCTTCCCCATATAAAACACTGTAAAAACTTAACCAAAACGGAATAGCAAGAATCTATGGAGTTTAATGTTTTTTTTCAAACTCATTATTTCAAAAAAGTCTTCATAAGAATACATTTTGCTTGTTTTAAAATATTTTTACAAAGAAAAAAAAGAGCTTGAACCTCTGACCTTCTGAGAATATGTTTTCCCACTCCTTCTAGCTATACCTGCCAAAGTCCTAGGTCTAGGCACTTGTAAGATATTTTTAATCATTTGTGCCTATTCATTTTGATTAAAGAAATTGGAGGAAAAAGGGAAGTGAGCCATTCCAGAAAGGGCTACAGAAAGCATGTCATTAACATTTTTCTACCGCCAAATTTAGTCATCAACTTAATTGCTGAGATTTAATTGTTCTCCTGAGGCTTTCACAGTGACTGCTTCATTGACCACCTTGTTCAACAAAGAAAATGTACGTACTGACTCTGAAATTCTATATTATTTCTGGAAAAAGAGCATCATTTAGTTGATAGAGAAAGCAAATGTATTTAGTTCAAAATATGTATTTGTGAGAGTTTTGGAGAATAGTCTGTGCAAATCTAAGAATACTCCCCGTTCTTTCAGCCCCTGACAGCTAAGAATATCAATGCACCACTTACGGCATATCAGAGTCAGCAGCTAGTCAACAAACCTCCAGTAAGACCTTCTTCCCCTTCACTTATATTTAACAAAAATAGAAAGGCCATTGAATTGCGGACTAAAGAAAAAGCAAGACTATAAACTTTAAGTCTGACTCACTAAAGGACTTTTGATGTCTTCCCTGGTGCTGTATCTCAATTGTCTATGTACTTTAGCTGCGGTTCTGTGAGTTCTCTTCCTGTTTTCCCAAGATAATTTTGTATTATGGAGGAGGAGATAAGAAAGGAGTCTTGTATTTTGGAGCTAAGAGACTAGGTTCCTATATATGCACTTTCTCACTGCTGCTGACTTGTACTCTACAATTAACATCTACATAGCATTCTATTCTCTGTATTCCCCATAAATCATCACTGGATACAGGTTAATTTTAAGTAAAAGACCAGTTAAGCCTTATATCATTTCATTATACCCACCACAACTAAATTTGTTTCTATGTATAAATATACAGATTTATGTGTATTATTCCAGAAGCAAAGTTTAATGGTCCTGGAAATCACTAATTGTGTAATGTGATAGATGTCATAGAAAGAAAAATATAAGATGCATTTTTCAAAGTTATATATACACACATACCCATATGTGTCTGGGGGTGTGCTTACTGGATATAGAAAAGTGGGAAGCATGAAGGTTTAGTCAGAGTGGCATTTGAGGAGTGGCAAAGATACACAGCTTGAGGAAATACATAAATATACATTGTAACCTCCTCTCCACAATATAGGTGAATCAATTACTGGTAAATGAGGGTGTTGAACAAGATTATGTAGATTTCTTATTTCTATGAAATTTTAGGATTCTATGAATGAGTTTTTTTTTTTTTTTTTTCCCTAAAGCAGCACACATGCCCACTAAAGTTTAAATTAGTATCCTGGTCCATCTTTTTCATTTTTCTGATCACTTCACAGTTAACTCTTTTTTCAGATTCTCTATAAATCCTTCATTGAACCATTAGAGGTTATGTTCAGAGGTTTAGTAAGGGGAGAAAATTGTGGAGAATGTTTTACAAAGTAAGAATACAAAAAGCTAAGTGATAAAAGTTGCTCTATCTCTTTTAAGGGGCAGTTGCAACAAATGACATTTTCTTCCAATTTTCTTATTTTCAGCAAATCAGCTTACTTTGAAACAATTCATTACTTAAAATTATTTCAAGATGTATATGCTGCATGAGGGGAATGACTTGTCCAGTTATCTTAACACTTATTCCTAACACATAATGCAGTCCTGGATAGGCAGTAGCAGTCAAGCAGTATTGCTTGTCCATGGTAAAATGCTACCACAGGGAAGGAGGATTCTCCAATATTTTTGTTTTCTGTAAAATGAAACAATAGCTACTAGATGTACTACTGTTAAATTACAGCTCTCTGTTGCAACATATAAACTTGGTTGCAGATAACAGTATCTACTCTAGTTAGCTTAACTAGTAGGGGATTATTAAGAAATATTAGAAATGTAACAAAACCTTTGGAAGGGCTGAGGGAATAGATTCTAGATTGAGCTTACAGTAATAATTCCAATCATCACACTGCAGAACTGCCCATACCAGAACCATAGTATTTTTAAATCTCATACAAATGCATCTGATTAGTGGAAAGTGCAGCTCATGTAAAGGGGGAATATGTAAAATTTTCAGATTTTACCTTGGGAAGGTTTACAATGTCTGAGACTACCAAAATATGAGAATGGGGTTCAGAAGCTTGGAGACATCCACAAATGACAGATACCTACTCTGCGAACTCTTAAGCAAGAATCCTCAATACTGTGGTTTACCTTTACTTTTACTATGATTCTAATCTGGGATCTGAGGGCCAGAATAAGAAAAACCAGTAAGTTAATGGCTGTCCAGCATTGAAATAATGCAACAAAAAAGTCAGGATTTGTTTGTTACCCTGTACTGAATTATCTAATTTAGCAAATATTTTCGACTGCTTTGATACGACATCAAATTCCATTTTAATATGGGGAACCTAATTTATCAGTTCAGAACTATTGTAACAAAAATTATATCTCTAGGTTTCTAGTGAGTGGTTAGGCCATAAAGTCTGGATCAAGCCAGGGGGAATTCCATGGTGGTCTAGTGGTTAGGATTCTGTGCTCTCATTGCTGAGGGCCTGGATTCAATCCCTGGTCGGGTAACTAAGATCCCACAAGCTGCACAGTGCAGCCAAAAAGGACCCAAAGGTTTCAGTTCACATAGGTTTCAGACTGCTGGAATTTCCAATTTACTTTGAAACAGCCCTCTACAGAGAGCACATGTTGGCATGATAAAGTCAGAATGACCTCCCCATAAACACAGTCTTAATTTTCTCTAGATAACGACTAGCTGGATATTCTCTCCAGACCTAGGCAGCCTCTTCCACATGGGTATTGAAGAATATAAGAAGAATATAAGAATTATATGAATAAAATATATAAAATTAATATACAATCATATATAAATAGATACAAATAAACATAATGTAAATAATAATATAAGAATACAGGGACTTTGAGACTAAAGTAAAATTTGTTTTTACATTTGACAAATGAAAACTATCATCCACATTTGAGTTTACAAACAGTGTAATGAAATATTGGAGGACCAGACTCAATTTTACCAGCTTTCTTTTCTTTGGACCAAGTATGTGTGGTAAACATTTCATACAAATGACAGTATATGCTCAAAGTTCAGGCAAGCACATAATGTCTTAGTGAAAACAATTAGTAGCATTGGCAAACACTTATCTTGATGTTTTCTTTTTCCAAGCCTATGACTGGATCTATGTGAGAAACACATGTGCATTTATGGCGATTCCTTTCACAATTTGTGCTCCCCAAAATATTTTCTAGGGCTGACCTCATCTCTCTCTCAAGCAAAGTCTTCCCCCACCTGTTTCCCCTACTGTCATGCCAGCCTCTCCCCTTTGCCTGTCCCTCATGGCCATAGCCACGTTTTATATTTTCTTCTTTGTTGCTGCTTCTGCCCAATCTTTCCCTGAGCTGCTTTCTCTTTCTTGCTCTTGCTCTACTTGTTTATGTTCATCTTAATAAACTTTTATAAAATTCTCTTGCATATACTGCTTTTCCATATAAACTCAAATGGGCTGTCACCCAATGGGCTGACAGTAGGACCAGTCCTTTAAGTGGTAGTTTGGGGAGAAGGGGTGGCATCTAGGAAATGCTGGGATGATGGTACCTGCATGGCTAAAATGGACATGTATTCTTTTCTTTATGGGCTGTGAAATTTGACTCTGAATGTTGTTAAGAGAGCAGGCTTGCGATCCTAAATTTTAGGCTATCATCAATAATACTGAAGGAAAAAAAAAGAACACTATCGATGTTTAAGAAAGTTTTCAGAGCAAAGAAATGTCAGAGACCTTTACCAAATAAAATGTGTTCAATCTCACACTCAGACACTTCGCATAAAGAGTAGGGCTGAAGGATGAAAGTATGGCTAAAGCTGTCTTTAGGAGGTGGTGGAATGAAACAAATATTGTGAAGAATACTTTTTAGCTAGCAAAAGAATGTTCATAATCTCTAAGGACAATTACATTTTTTAAACCCATTTATATGTCCTTATTTACCAGAATAAGTGTTCAGTGAACAAAATGGTTGTTATCGATTAATTGATTTTTTAATAGGATGGTTTCTGACTGTTTATCTCATCTGGCAAAGAATGTTAATATAACTTTAGCTCCAGGGGGTTTTTGAACAGGAGAAAAGTTTCATGAACAAGAGAAAGCAAGAGAGAGAGAAAGACCAAAACAGAGAGAAAAACAGGGAGACAGAAAGAGACAAAGACAGAGAGATACAGAAAGGCAGATAGAGCACCTTTTCATGAGTGCAGCTAGCTGATTGAGGTTGCAAAAGCAAATATGGTATAGCTGTTTTTAGGGCTTTTATTCTAGCAGGGAATCAGTCCTGTGGGAGAGAGTGATATATGCCGTCTCAAGGATCAAGGAATTCTTCACAGAAGAGTTATTGCCCGAACATGGTTTTTAGAGCCTATTTCTCAAAGTTTAGTGCAGTCATTCTGTTCTTTGCTGAATATTAGGAAAAAAATATTACCTGAGAAGTACTCAAATCACACCATTGTCCAAACATCTTGTGAGTGTTTCCCCAAAGCCTCCTCCAAGATCCTAGGTTATTCTAATGTGTAGCTTGGATTGAAAATCATTGGTGCAGTGCCCATTATTTGTATCAGAAATGCCTGGGTTCTTAGGTTCTCAGAGTGGGGGACACTTTGAACAAATATCTCAAATGATGCTTTATATACCTAGGTGTTTGAAAACTTTAAACAATAGACAAAATATTACTAGGTGGATTGACACTGGTGGAGAAGACATCCCAAGTAGTGGCAACAGTCTGTGCAAACCCACAGAGATGTGGAGCTGGATGGTGGGTAAAGAGGATGAAGGTGAAAAGAGGAGGCTCCATTATGAAGAGTGTAGTATGCCAGCTAAGGAGCCTGACTCTTGCCAGGCAGATGAAGAGAGCCATGAGGGTTTTAAAGCCCAAGTGACATGCTCAGAGATAAATTTATGAAGACCATTCTGGTGGGAGTGTGTAGGAAGGACTGAAGAAAGGAAGACAAATATGGAAGCTATTGAAGAGGTCCAGGTGGTAGATAGAACAATGATGAGGAAACAAAAGTCCCACATACATTTAAAAGAAGGGTTCATAGAGCTTAGAGAGGTACTGAGAAAAAGAAGAGGACTTGCATGTTTGTTTGTTTTTGCTTTGAATGGCAACAGCAGCACCTGGGTTTTCTATTCTACATGTAATTATAAAGGGAATAACACATACCCAATCCATGTTCTCTAGGAAGGTTTAATACAAATACGTGAATGCAGAGAAACATACAATATTGACAAGTGGAAAAAGGGAAACACTATCAATCAGTAAATGAATTTCCTTTAGATGGTCACAAGAAATTTAGTTCACTTGTTGAATTTTAAGGTGAATAATTGCATGCAACATCAACTAAATTGAGATCTAGCTTTGGGAATACAGTTTTGAAGATTCAGAGGTAGTGTAGCAAGACTAAAAGGTAAAATCATTTATTTTCTGACCATCCCAGGTTTTTTGAAACTGATTTAGAACTTGAGGAAACAGCTCTGATTGGGAACTAGACCTCCCATAGCTTCACCTATTATATCAAATTTTCTCTGGAGTTCGAACTGGAGACAACTTTATTTTTGAGTGTTTTTGGTTGGTTGTTTGGATTTAATCACTATATGTGAGAAATAACTAATAAAGTTGTCTTCAGGGGTGCTGTGAATATAAAATGTGAACAAACACATAATAATGTACTTAATGAGCTATAAAAATAAGAGGGTAGATTAATATCCTTTGAAACTTTAGCAAGCTAATTATAAGAGAGGCCAATGCACATGTATTTTACTTAGCTCTGTGTGGGAAGGGAATTTCCCATATCCCCGTTTCATAGGAGATCACTGGTGTGCTGGATCACAGAAGCAAAAAGGGCATGATGTTCATTAAGGACAGAGTGGGAAAATTAAAAATACAGCAATTATGGCAACTGCATGTGCCATAATTGAAAATTATGTGTTATGGCAACTGCATGTGCCAATATTGAAATTTCAACTTTCAATCATTTATTTAAATATTTAACAACTCCCAAGTGATACATATAGTATGAAATAAAATTATCAAAAAAGAGTAAAGTCATGTTTTGGGGAGAGTTACAAGTACAAAAAATGATCACGTCACTGGAAATTGGAAAACTTCCATGGACACTAGCAAAATAGTGTATGTAAGTCAATATATAGAAGGATTAGTTCATTTATTATTTAGTTAAAAGCTTTTAATGAAAATAGCCATCATCTTTTCTAATTATAAGAAAAATTCATACACACTGCAAGCTGTTCAGAAAACTATGAAGAAGAAAATAAATATCATATATTTTCTTCCTCTACCCGGAGATGACTACTATTGATTTTTTGGTTATGCATCCATGAAAAATAACCTTGAAGGTTATCTGCCTTAAGCTCTTTGCATAACCTGCTCTTTTTCTGTTAGTAGTGTGGTGTATACACTTTTTAAGGTCAACTGTTTAAAATGGTTGTAAACTCCCTACTATCAGATATTAAGTTCTTACCATTTTAAAAAATATAAACAAGCCTGCAATAAGCACCCTTGTACATAAACCTTCTCACACTCATCTAAGCACCATTGTACATAAACCTTCCCACACTTATCTAATTACTTTCTTAGAAAACTGTTAGTAACCTCAAATTATAAAACCGAATTGATGTTTAAAAAAAAATCAGTGTATAATTCATACTTATATTGTTACTGAAAATGTTCATGTTTAAGCCCTAACCAATTTCATAGCAAAAAGTGTCTGTCTAAACAACTTTTAATGTGTTTTTGAACATTTATATATTTTTTGTACATGATCTTGCTCATTACTACATTTTCTATTGTTTTATTGTTCATTATAATTTTTATGTAATTCAATCTATTAAACTTTTCCTTGGAAAGCTGTTCTCAACCTTAAAATTATAAAAATACCTTCCTAAATATTCTTTGTGTTTTATTATTATTTTCTTCCAATTAAATCATTAATTGAGTTTTTGATATAAGGAAAGAATATAATATTTTTGAGTCAAAATCAAATTGTTCCAATGTCATTTATTCTTTAATCCATCCTTTGCCCACACTGATAGAAAAATTCTAGTTTTACCACATAAGAAATCCTCATATATACTTAAGTCTCTTTCTGGAATCTTTAATGTATTCCATTGATTTTTTTTATCCCTATCCTTTTCTCAGGAACAGTTTAATTGATTGTGTTTTGTGTGTGTGTGTGGTACGTGGGCCTCTCACTGTTGTGGCCTCTCCCGTTGCGGAGCACAGGCTCCGGACACACAGGCTCAGTGGCCATGGCTCACGGGCCCAGCCGCTCTGCGGCATGTGGGATCTTCCCGGACCCAGGCATGAACCCGTGTCCCCTGCAACGGCAGGCGGACTCTCAACCACTGCGCCATCAGGGAAGCCTTGATTATATATTTATTTATTTTTGCGGTATGTGGGCCTCTCACTGTTGTGGCCTCTCCCATTGTGGAGCACAGGCTCCGGACGAGCAGGCTCAGCGGCCATGGCTCACGGGCCCAGCCGCTCCACGGCATGTGGGATCTTCCCAGACCGGGGCACGAACCCGTATCCCCTGCATCGGCAGGCGGACTCTCAACCACTGCGCCACCAGGGAAGCCCTTGATTATATTTTTAAAATAAGTTTCTGATACCTGGTAGAGCAAATCCTTATTTTTATTTTTAAATTTTTTTCTGATAATACACATTATTTTATTGTGATAAACTTCAATATAATCATAAGTTTTTTCTTAAGTTCAGTTGGAGTATTAAGACTCATTACATTCATAGGTTAATTTTTAGAAAATTTATCCATACAACGCAGAGTGTTACCATGCAAGAATATGGCATGTGACTCTAAGGTCAAGATTTAAAGTTTTCTTTACATAATTACTGCCTAATTCTTGTTGGGTTTATTCCTAAGTGTTTTATGTTTTTTGTGTTTGTTTTTATGGTTGTTATTTCTATTTTGAATGGATCTTTACACAGTAATTTTGCATATTTATTTTGGAACTGATTCTCTTATTGAATTCTTAATTTTCCTTTGATTCTCCTGGATTTTCCTTATATTGTATAACTTGTAAATTGTACTACTTTTACTCTATCCTTTCTATATTTATAAGTTCTATTATATGATAGCTCTTTCGAAGCAACATTAAAAATAGTAGTGACTGTATACAAACTCATTTTGCCCTTGATTGAAATGGGATTATCTGTTGTATTTTGCTGTTAGACATAAAGCTTGCTACAGGTATACAGACACACACACAGAGATAGATTTTAATAAATGTCTTTTTTTGTTATTAATTGAGATGATTATATGACTTTTTCTTTTCCTGAACCATTAATGTGGTGAACACCATACATATCCTACTCATATGGCCAAACAGATAATTATAAATTTCTGTTCATTGTGAGAGCAATTTAAATTATTTTTGTCTGACCCAGTGATCTCCAAATTGGGATGCCACATTCAGGTAACTGAGAGGAAAAAGTGTTAAAACTTCAAGTTGGCCAGAAGTTTTTGGACCTTCTCATTGGAGTTACCTTTTATTAGGGTTGCCATATATTTGGACCTATATAGTATTCTCAGTCACCTTTGGTCAGTGATGAAAAATTGCTTCAAGAAGGCCTTCATTAGGAGCCAGGGTAAGGCCAATAAAGTGACTTTGCTGAAGTGTCTTCTGAAGACTCTGCTTTGTCACTTCTCAAAACAGAATAAGCAGGCCTGATTCTGATTTTTATGGGGCTAAGAGGAAGAGAGCAAATGGAGGCCCACTACCATCTATAGTGATTATTTTAAATTGTAAAATAATCTGACAATTAAATATATTCCTGTCATCTTACATTGACAAATATACTGACAAAAATTCTTTGCCTGATCAAACTTTGATCAGGTTACTGAAACTTCTAGACCCATCTGTGCACTCCTTTGTAAAAATCTAGTTTTAATAAGAACCCTACCAAGTCAGTTTAACCAGAACCCTCATCCTCAACACCTGATCACCCATAATACAGTTAAATCCCTGACATACGAATGAGTTCCATTCTGAGAGCACATTCATAAATCCAATTTGTTCTTAAGTCCAACAAAGTTAGCCTAGGTACCCAACTAACACAATCAGCTATATAGTAATACTGTGATAGGTTTATAATACTTTTCACACAAGTACTACATAAAAAACAAGCAAACACAAAAGATAAAGAAAACATTTTTAATCTTACAGTACAGTACCGTGAAAAGTACAGTAGTACAGTACAACAGCTGGCATCCAGGGGCTGGCATCGAGTGAACAGGCAAGGAGAGTTACTGACTGGAAGAGGGCGAAGGGGTGGGAGATGGTAGAGCTGAAGGATCGTCAGCGATAGGAGACAGAGAGCAAGCTGCAATTTCACTCATGCCTTATGTGATTGGATATGTGAACGCACGTTTGCATCTTTGAAAGTTTGCAACAAGGTTCATATGGAGGGGACTTACTGTATCTGATCAGTTTCTTCATCCTCTGCCATCTCCCAAGTGATATCTGATCACCGAGGCCTGTCTTCAGTAAGAATTCTGTAGGTCAGTTTAGCCAGAAACCCTCTTACTCCTGATCGTTCCCCCTTAGTAATTTTCTAACCACTGCTCCACCCCCGACCCGGCTCCTCAGCTGTAAGTTTCCTCTTGCCTATCTGGAGTTGAGCCCAATTTCTCTCCTTCACTGTAAAATCCCCTTGCAGTGGCCTCTATACCTATCTTGATAGTCCTGATTAAAGTCTTGTCATTTTTAACAAGTGTAATTTAATACTTTTTTCTCTTTAACAGTGCTTTAATAAAAGCAAAATTTAAAAAAAAATTGTAAAGCAATTGTTTTCATGTGACTGGAAAGTCACCAAAATTCCAAAGAATAATTTATTCTTTATTGTGCATATCTGGGTGTTCTGGTGATGACTCAGCAATGTTTAGATGAGTAATAAGATAAAGCCATGCTTTGTTAATAAATTCTTATTTTTCATGAAAGAAATTTGTATTGCCTCTATTTTAGCAAAATCAATAAACGTGTTATAATTGAGATGTTTCACATAATTTGTGTTATAAATGTAATGTTACATTAGACCACATTTCTTTAGGCATTGTAGTCCCTATTTTTCATTATTTTCATTTTGAAAACTACTCAGTCTGCTAAACTTTACATACCATGTGTTATAGGTTAAATCATGTCCTCCCCAAATTATTTGTTCAAGTCCTAACCCCAGTACCTCAGAAAGTGACCTTGTTTGGAAATAGGGTTGCTGCCAATGTAATTAGTTAAGATGTGGTCATATTGCATTAGGGTGGGCTTCTAATCCAGTATGACTGGTGTCCTTATAAAACTGAGGAAATGTGAACACAGACACACATACAGGGAGAATGCCATGTAAAGATGAAGGCAGAAGCCAGGGTGATGCATCTACAAGCCAAGGAAGGACAAAGATTGCCAGCAAACCACCAGAAGCTAGGAGGGGGACATGGAATGAATTCTTCCTCACAGCCCTCAGAGGGAACCAACACTGCCAATACCTTGATATTGACTTCCAGACTCCAGAACTGCAAGACAAGTTTCTGTTGTTTAAGCCACCCAGTTTGTGATAGTTTGTCATGGCAGCCCTTGCAAACTAATTCACCACGTTTGAGCTTTGTAACGGGCTAACATATGACTCATTTTATGGATAAAATTTAAACATTTTATGTTTTCTCCAAACTGCTCTTCTTATGTTATGGTTTCAACATCTCTCAAAATCTAAAACTATAAAGTTCTTTAAAATCCTTTAATTCTGGAATATTTTAAAGAAGATCAAAAATAGCATACGTTGATCAATTCTTTCCAAGTGCTTTGTTTTTTAACATCTTTATTGGAATATAACTGCTTTCATGAAAGAAATTTGTATTGCCTCTATTTTAGCAAAATCAATAAACGTGTTATAATTGAGATGTTTCACATAATTTGTGTTATAAATGTAATGTTACATTAGACCACATTTCTTTAGGCATTGTAGTCCCTATTTTTCATTATTTTCATTTTGAAAACTACTCAGTCTGCTAAACTTTACATACCATGTGTTATAGGTTAAATCATGTCCTCCCCAAATTATTTGTTCAAGTCCTAACCCCAGTACCTCAGAAAGTGACCTTGTTTGGAAATAGGGTTGCTGCCAATGTAATTAGTTAAGATGTGGTCATATTGCATTAGGGTGGGCTTCTAATCCAGTATGACTGGTGTCCTTATAAAACTGAGGAAATGTGAACACAGACACACATACAGGGAGAATGCCATGTAAAGATGAAGGCAGAAGCCAGGGTGATGCATCTACAAGCCAAGGAAGGACAAAGATTGCCAGCAAACCACCAGAAGCTAGGAGGGGGACATGGAATGAATTCTTCCTCACAGCCCTCAGAGGGAACCAACACTGCCAATACCTTGATATTGACTTCCAGACTCCAGAACTGCAAGACAAGTTTCTGTTGTTTAAGCCACCCAGTTTGTGATAGTTTGTCATGGCAGCCCTTGCAAACTAATTCACCACGTTTGAGCTTTGTAACGGGCTAACATATGACTCATTTTATGGATAAAATTTAAACATTTTATGTTTTCTCCAAACTGCTCTTCTTATGTTATGGTTTCAACATCTCTCAAAATCTAAAACTATAAAGTTCTTTAAAATCCTTTAATTCTGGAATATTTTAAAGAAGATCAAAAATAGCATACGTTGATCAATTCTTTCCAAGTGCTTTGTTTTTTAACATCTTTATTGGAATATAACTGCTTTACAATGGTGTGTTAGTTTCTGCTTTATAACAAAGTGAATCAGCTCTACATATACATATATCTCCATATCTCCTCCCTCTTGCGTCTCCCTATCCCATCCCTCTAGGTGGTCACAAAGCACCGAGCACTTTTCAAATGAGAAGAAACCTTGATCTGCCATGCCAGCAACCACTCTCTATAGAAATTAAATCTTAGTAAATATTTTATTAAAATAAAACTACTCACAATTCTAGTGTTCAGTTTCCATGTAGCTGCCAATGCCAGGGATCTGTATTTAGCTTCAAGCATGTTACATCTAGACCTACATTTTAGAAATATAAGAAGAATGTGAATTGTTCGGTGTTGTAAAACATTCCTCAACCCCTGCAACTAGTTTGTGAGTACTTCTGGAACCAAGAAGAAAGTGAAGAAAAGCAATAAAGTAGATGGTTGGTACTGTTGGAAAACAAGTCTTCATTGTGCAAGAAATACTACATTCAGAGTATCTGAGATGGAAGATTTTATGCGTTAATTAGTCTTTTTCCTTCCCTAGGTGTTTCAGCTACGAATATCCTCCCCGAACTGTGATGCAGCACCATCTTTTATGGCAGAACCAGCAGTATCTCAGGGTGTTGAGATGCATTCAGCAAGAGCTGTGGACAAGAGTTTCTCCCACGGTCAGAACAGTTAGTCCCAAGAGTCATTGTTTAGTTGTGTGTGGCCAGTTCTGAGCCCTGAGTTCTTTGTGTTAGAGCCCCCTGTATGTGCACTAATGGATTTACTTTTGTGTGTTTCTGATAGACAAGATATAAAAGACTCTCCAAACTGTGAGCCCAGGGCAGGAATTCTTCCTTCCAAGTCTGTGCTGCTCATTACTGAAGGGCAGCACTGGGGATAAGGCCCCACAGGGTTTTTTGACTTTTCTCGTGGCTCACTTCTGTCCCTTTGCCAATCCTCATCTCTTTAACCTGAGTTTGTCATAACACTATTCCGAATTGTCTCATTTATCATCTTCTAGAGATTAAAAATGAAAAGGCTACATATTGAAACTCTATGTCCTCTTTTGATTTGCTTCAAAGTTTGTTATATCAGGCACATATTTTCAGAGGCAGTGTGCACTTGTGCGTGTGTGTGTGTGTGTGTTTGATTACCACCATTTTCAACTTTTATTAAGATGGAATATACTCTATTTTTAGTTCTTTTTATTCATTTTGGTATGTTTTTGAGAGAAGAGAGAGAAAAGCATGCCATATCTGCTGCCTGTTTAAACATTCCTGATTAATTTTTAAATCTAGAAATATTTATGGCTGAATTCATAAAATTCACTGAATTCAGCATGAAAAGTTTCCAACGTAAAAAAATGTATACCTGAAAAAATATACAGGCTCTGAGTTTAAGACTTAGAAATGAATTGGTAGCTACTGAATAGAACCCAAGAAGTGAGGGTAAATAACACAAGGAAAAACAATACGGTTGTGTTTATATCCTGTAGAACCCTTGTAGACCATAGAACCAGGAGCTCCAAGAAGGTTATGAAGACTGTACCTGTAGATGCATCCCATTTCAATACAGAAAATATTACAATAAGTTTAATTGAAAACAAAAGAAGTATAACAGTTCTGAGAAAGAAGATACATCAAGTTCATAAAATTTTCTGGTTGATTAAAAATTACCCTGAAATTGATTTTTGTTTCACTGCTCATTGGTTAGAAAGCTTTCAAAACTACATATTTTGTGCTTTCTTCTACTTTAGTAAATGGCATGCAAATATTTTCTGGAGACTAAAGATTATGCAATATCTTTGGGCCATTCTGTACACTAAATAATTTGATACTGTGCAAGCATACTGATAGATTAAAACTTCATCTAGAGAGACCTTAGCACAAACTACAGTAATTATTATTTTGGATGAAATTTCTTCTTGTTCACTGTCATGTGATTTTTTTTTTTTTTTTTTGGTAAGAGTCCGGAGCAGATAGCTTAAATCTGCATTTGTCTATAAGTATATTTGCTTTGGAATCCATTCCTCTTTTACATACTTAAGACAAATCCCTCTGACGGTTCCTCTCTCTTCTTTATACGATCAATTTTTCTCTCTCTACTGAGTCATTCCCAGTAATATATAAACATGGTATTTCTCTCACTTAAAAAATATTTTTAAAACTAAATTTCTGGCCAGCAGCCTCTTTAATTCTCTGACACTTTTCTATGAAACACCTTGAAATAATGGTACATATGTGCAGCTTTCAATTCCTTTCCTCCCACTCCCTTTTAGCCCTTTCCAATTATGCTCTTGTGCCCATCACATCATTGAAACTTAACTTTTCAGTCTAATCTTCATGTTACTAAATTCAGTAGTCATGCTCTCAGTCCTCTTCTTAATAGATCCTACATTAAATTTACTCAATTGATCATCCTCCTCCTTGGTACACCTTTTTTCCTTTATTTAACACCACACTTTCTTGGTTTTCATCCTACCTTCATGCTCACTCCTTCTTTTGCTCAATTCTTTTCTTTTTTTTTTTTAAAGATTTTTTTTTTTTTGATGTGGACCATTTTCAAAGTCTTTATTGAATTTGTTACAATATTGCTTCTGCTTTCTGTTTTGGATTTTTGGCCCCGAGGCATGTGGGATCTTCGCTCCCTGACCAGGGATTGAACCTGCACCCCCTGCATTGGAAGGCAAAGTCTTAACCACTGGACTTCCAGGGAAGTTCCACTCAATTCTTTTCTTCTCTGAACTTCTTAATATTGGGATTTTCCCTATCTATGCTTATTCTCTTGATGACCTCATTTAGACTCAAGACTCTACACATTATTCATAGGTCAAGAACTCCCAAACTTAAGTCTCCAGTCCAGAGCACTCTCCTGAAGTCCTGAAACAATTTGGATGGAATCAGGACTCAAACACTAGTTCTTTTGATTCCACATATCGTGATCTCCAATCAGACACAAACTTTTCCCCACCCTTAATTTAAAGATCTATAAAATGAAAATGCAGGTAACATATTTACTGAAAAAAATCCACATTTAAGTGGACATGCACAATTCAAACCCACGTTATTCCAAGGTCAACTGTACAGAAGGCAGATGGGTATGACCAAAACTAGAAAGACCTGCATAAACCAACAGGGAGATGGAGAGAAGGGTGATAGGAGGCGCTGGGAATGAAGAAGTATTATAGCACACTCTACAAACCAAGTGGAAAAGAACACTAGTAGCAAATAGTTTCAGGAGGAGAAGAAGCTTACCTTGAGTTGAAACCTGAGTGGACAGCTCTGAGAAGGATGGGGGACAATGGCAAATCCTCACAGCCTCCAAGGTAAAGGGAGTGCAAGAAAATCTGTGTTGGAACTTGGGAACATCACGAAGTTCTAAGATGTCTAGGCCTTGAGAATTAGTGAAGTATTCAGTACCCCCCTACCCCACATCTCCCCTGACTTCTAGAAAGACAAAGACTTACTCTGAGAAAACTGGGAAGGACAAACACATCTGACGACAGAAGCAAACTTGAGCAGAGCAGACATGACTGGGAGAAATAGAGGTCAAAGTATCAGACAGCAGGAGGGAGTAGAAAGGAGGAAACAGTTTCCAAAAGGTACCTTAGCAACAAAACGTAATGTCAAAGCTGAACTCACCATTCAGGTAGGCAAGGCCCGTCGAGCTTAGGGCTTTGTATACGGCTAGAGGCTGAAAATCTTTCTGAATGGCCTTAGATCTATATAGATAGACCATATCTTGAGCCCCTGGGTAGCAACAGAAGAGGAAACACTTAAGCTCCCATATGCCATAATCTATTTGGACTGCCATAACAAGATACTATAGACTAGAGTTTATAAACAAAAGAAATTTATTTCTCCCAGTTCTAGAGGCTGGAAATCCAAGATCAGGGTGTTAAGATGGTCATGTGAGGGCCCTCTCCTGGTCTGGCCAGGACCTTAAAGCTGTGTCCTTACAGCTGTGGAAGGAGCTAGGGGTCTCTCTCAAGACTCTTTTATAAGGCACTAATACCACTCATGAAGACTGCACCTTCATGACTTAAGTACTTTCCAAAGGCCTCACCTCCCAACACCATCATTTTTGAGGGTTGAAATTTCAACATATGAATTGTTTGGGTGGGACACAAACATTTAGACCATAGCACCATAATATTGGGAAAGCTACACTACTGTCCATTTCTCTCCTAAGAAGTCTCTTTCCAGTAGCCTGGGAAAATCCATTTCCTTTAAAAATGTGGGGAGAAAAATACAGTCTAACACTAATAAAAGTTATTGCAAAAAAGTGACGTGCCCCAACAGACAATGGGGACACGTAAGAAAAAAATGTAGCTTTGAAACTGATGGGAACTTAATATTTCACAGTAAGATAAAGAAAATATTAGAAATTTTGAAACAATAGCATAATTAAGAAATTTGAAATCTCATAAATTATGCAACTGGATGGTAGAAATATATGAAGGGAGAATTTACAAATACCAAAAATGAATTTGAAAAGGAAAAGAAAAACATTCAAAAAAAAAATAAGCAGAACACAAAAATGAATAGACACTAGGAAAAACACTGTAATAGAAGTAAAGTAGATAGCTAATAAATTAAAAAATGAAACAAAACCAGAATTTAAAGAAAGATGTTAAAAAGATTTGAAAAGCTGATGAAGAAAACCTGCAGAGTTGATAAAATATGCATTTAATCATTGTTCATAAAGATGGACACTAAAGCAGTGGAACAGAAAAAAAATTATTTAAAATCACCATTCAACAAAACTTTCCTGGAAAAGAAAGAATTAATTTGACTAAAATTTCATACTCTCTGTGTACATGGAACCAGTGCAGTCAATACCAAGACATAGCACAGCAAAACTGTTAGACTTTAAGATAAGGAAAATTACCTTTGGAAATCGAGACACACACCCCCACCTCCACCCCCATCCCCCAGCACACACATACAAATCAAATAACAAATATGGGAAAGAAAATGAGAATAGCATCAAAGTTCTCAGCAGCAATATTTTAAGCTATAAAACAATGAAATAATGTAGTTAAAGTACTCCAAAAAAGGAAATATGAGCCAAGATTTTTATACCCAGACAAATATCCTTTTAATACAAGGGCTACAAAGAGTTATAAACATGCAATGCATGAAAGAATTTATTCCAGTAAACCTTTCCTGGGGAATCCTCTACAGAAAGAGTTTCAGAAAAACATAATATCTGGAGAAACTTCTTCATAAGGTCTGGGGGTATGGAAGTACGTATTTAAAACCTAAAATATGAAGAAAAAATGACAAAATACTGTGTGCATATTACAGGTTCTGATGCTGGAGAAATAATACATCCAGTTAAAAAATGCAAAGAGAAACGTAGAGTAAGTGGAGAATAGAACGAACAGGCTGATTGATCCAGTGGTGTTAGGAGTAAAACGATATTTAAATCTGATAAATGAAGAACTTGAAGCTTAAGTATATTTTGCTCAACAAACATCAGAACTAAGATTATACTAAAGAAGAATAGAGGAAAAGAAGCACGTACCTCCTGACATTAATACTGATAACAGAAAGAAGCTAATAGTTTCAGAACAAAGTTGTGGTTAAAAGTATTATAGGGCTTCCCTGGTGGCGCAGTGCTTGAGAGTCCGCCTGCCG
>NW_006799025.1:4245446-4279689 GCF_000442215.2 Lipotes vexillifer | reverse complement strand
AAAAAAAAAAAAAAAAAAAAAAAAAAAAAAAAAAGTATTATAGAAAGGTATTTGTGTAAAGCTAACCATTACAAAGAGTCCAAACCTTCACAAATAGCAACAGAAATAACAAGGGAAATGATAGAAGAGCAAACTGCTAATATAATGGAATGTATACATACATACACACTTATAAAACGTAATACTCTATTACAGAACTGAGACCAACCATATTAGTTGTATCAATCCATGTTAGTGGGCTTAACTTACATAATATAAGAAAAAGATTTTCAGATTGACTAAGAAAGCTAAATTCAACTTTATGCTGTATGCAAAAGACATACCTAAAATAAAGTGAATTTAAAGGACTAAAGATAAAAGCATGAGCAAAAATATATCAAGTAAAGGCAAGTAAGAAGAAAGCAGAGGCCATGATCTTGATCTAAAACAAGGTAGAATTCAGACAAAGAAGAATTCAACAATACAAAGTAGGACACTCTATAATGCTAAAGGCTACCATTCACAATGAAGATATTAATATCTATTCACCAAATACCTGTAAAGCTTTCATAGAGCAGAAATGATAGATGAAAGGAGAAACAGACACATATTAAAAATAGGAAACTTTAGCACACTTTGCTCAGATCTAGATAGATCAAGAGGATAAAATGTTAGTAAGGACATAGAAGACCTGAAAACCATAAGATAAAGTCTACAGATATATAATAAATACTTCATCTGGATAGCACAAAATATACCTTGTTTTCAAGTATACATAAGCATCTATTAAATTAGCTAATATTTGTTTACAAATAACTTAAAAAACAGAAATTCAAACTTTATCAGACCACAATGCAATGTATCCTCAATTAGTTATAGTAATAACAAAAAAGGCTCTTTCAACAGGAAATTTGAAACAAGTTAACTCATATTAAAGCAAAACTACAAACCAAAATGTCTGTATTTCTGGATGAGAATAATGAAAACATACTGTATTAGAATCCAATAAGAATGTCATAAAAGAGCTAGTAGAATATTTTGTGTTTGGGAGAGCCTTTCTATGCATAAAGAACTAGAGAGAACCGTACTTGAATATCACTGTGACTGCAGTGTGGAAAATGGATAGACGGGGGGTAGAAGCTCAGAGCCCAGGTAACTTAGGTTAGAATGGTAGCAGTGGAGATGGAAACAGTGGGCAGATTTTAGTTTAGGAGATTTTTTTTTTAAGACATAATCTAGAAAACTTGGGAAAGGATTGAATGTAAGCGACAATGGACAGTGAATAGCAAGGGAAAGTCATGGTTCACTGCATAGGACTTGAATGGATGGAAATGCCATTTAGCAAGATAGGAAGACTGAGAAGATCTGGGGTGCTCTGGGGGTGGAAAATAACTTACAAAATAAGTTATAAAAAAATTTAAATAGGAGAAATGCAAAACATCAATAAGATACGGTTAAATTCAACTTAAACTCTTCATCAAAGAAATCTATATTAAAAAAATATTTAACCTACCAAATTGACAAATTATCAATGATGGTAGTGAAGTGGATACTTTCATACCCTTCTAATGTTTTTTATAAACTTTATCCTTCTGATTAGCGATATGGAAATATATGGTCTATACCCTATAATTCAATTTCTAGGAATGTAACCTGAAGCACTAATTAGTTATTTGGAAAAATATATATGTACAAAAATGCCAATCACTGCCTTATATATAATAGCAAAAATTGGAGTGAATCATTAATTTTCATGATATAAATTTAAAATAACAAATAACTAAATTTTTACACCAACATAAAATAAGCATCTCTACAGTTATTATTAATCATGGTTTTGAAGGCATACTTCAAAAGGCATTTTTAGTTATATCAATGGAGAGTTCTTTGAAGTTAGCAAGATACGTGCACCAAGCTTCATTCTAAAAATACAGATAAAGCAAATTCACATAAAAATAAGCAACAGAAATGTATTAAGGTCAAATGACCATAAAAAGTTACAGTAAGAAAAATGAAAAAGAGTAGCATAGAAGTCTGAAAGACAAAGAAAGCACACTGTAATCACATGTGTGATCAAAACTCTTATATGTCTCTTCAAAGTAGTTAAAAGTCATTAAGAAAATTATTCAAGACACAAAAGAACAGCGTAAACATGAACTAGAAAACTCAGAAATAAGGCAATGTCAAGTAAGAATGAATGAGCTATATAGAGTGATTAGAATTGTGGGTTCTCATGTGACTACAGAGAGCCCAAACTATGAACATTTCAGAACATGCACAAGCACACACACATACACTGCAAAATTTTGTTTTAAATATTTCAAAATGTTCCCAGTGGTTGTCTCTAAGTGGTAGAATTACAGATGATTAAAATTTTCTTGTCTTTTTTGTTTTCTATTTTTTACACAAGAAACAAACATTCTTTCCATAAATCTCGTCATGGAGAGGACCACAGGTGCAGAAGATGAAAATAATTATACTCTTCAATTCATGAAATATTATCATCTTTTGTCTCCATGAGACCTTGTTCTTGTCTTACGTATGTGTTTATTCTCCTTATTTCCATCCCTGCTTCTATTGTCCTTCCTTCCTTAAGCAACTACCCTCCTGTATTTAATGTGTGCCCCTTTGTTTATATGTCTTCTTTTAAGCATTTCTATTTATGTGCATGCATTTTAGTTTACATCAATGGAGAGCTCTCTGAAGTTACCAAGCTCTCTGCACCAAGGTTCATTCATTTTATTCTCATAGAATAAAAATATGCCACAGAAGTATATTAAGGTAAAATATCATACAAAGTTACAATAAAAGAATGAAAAGAAGTAGCATACATTCCTAAAGACAAGGAAAGAACGCCATATTGGCATATTTAACAAAAAAATAAGCAGTAAATCATTCAAGACATGAAAGAACAACATAAACATGAATTAGAAAACTCAGAAATCTTTGACAGAAGTTAAAGAAAATTTTTAAATATACAGAAAAAGTTATTTTAGAAATGAAAAATAAGCTGGTTTAAATAAAAGAGTAACCAAAACAATATCATGCCTTCAAAAAATTAAAAACGTCAAAGAAGGAAAATGATAAAAAAATCAAAAGGGAATAAAAAGGAGATTAAAACAATTTTGAAAGAATGAGACAAATCATGAAGGTAGGCAAAATCGATCTAACATGAGTATTGGAGTCCTTGAAGAACAAACCACTGCAAGGGAACGGGAGTAATATTAACTATAACTCAGTACATTTTTCTAGAAACAAAGACAGATTTGAAACCACATATTGAAAGAGTACACTTTATACCTGAGAATATCAATCCAGGAAGGCCAACATCAAAACAAATTGTAAAATTTCTGGACTTCAAAGAAAAAAAAATCTCCTATAGGTATTTAAGCAAAATGATTCTGTGACTTACAGGTGACATAAAATTAGATTATCATCAGAAAATTTTGACAGCAACTCTTTAGCCCCCGAAGGAAATGAAGCAATATGTTTAAGATATTCAAGGGAAAAAATGTAAACCTAAGACTTTTTTAATGTAGCAAAAAGTACCTTTAAGTATAGAGTGCAGAAGCAAACGTTATCAAAATGTCTGAACTCGGGGAATATCGTTACTATGATCTTTCCTAAAGGATCAACTTTAGGCAAACAAAATTACTAAAGAGACATTTACATAAGAACTGGTGGGGGGCATTCCATAGTTTCTTATAGAACTAGAATTATAAGAGCATTAAAAGAGGTTGTGGGCTTCGCTGGTGGCACAGTGGTTGAGAGTCTGCCTGCCAATGCAAGGAATACGGGTTTGAGCCCTGGTCTGGGAAGATTCTCACATGCTGCAGAGCAGCTAGGCTCGTGCGCCACAACTACTGAGCCCGCATGACACAACTACTGAAGCCCACGAGCCTAGAGCCCATGCTCTGCAACAGGAGAGGCCACCATAGTGAGAAGCCCTTGCACTGCAGCGAAGAGTGGCCCCTGCTCGCCATGACTGGAGAAGAGCCCAGGTGCAGCAACGAAGACCCAACGCAGCCAAAAAAGAAAAAAGATTGTGATATGCAATGTCAACATGATATGACAAGGTAGTTATATTACAAACCTAAAAAATGGGCATAGAATGGGAAGAGTGTGTGCAAAATTTGTTTTAGCTGTTCAGTAATCATATTTTGTGGTGGTGGACCCATATTGTTATTCTGAGACTGTTATATGTACAGAGTAGTATAAGGGGGTATAAAGCAAATGGATATAGAATATTAGAATGCTGTTATATCTAGTGTCCTTGTGATCCAGAGCTCCAAGTGTGGATGACAGGAGGTATTGCTGTTATATAGAAGAGATGAAGTAAAAGCTCTCTAGTCCTGAATTAGCATTGGAACTCTCAAGGCATCTTATTTTTAAAAAGATGAATATGTAATGTAAATAACCTCCCTGCTATTTTAAAAAAAGCCTAGAAGCAACGCCTGATGACCCACCCAGTAGCAGTGGGCACCTGTAGGCTTCAGATATTGGTCCTGAAAGAGTGAAACATTTTTCTTCTTGGTGTTTGTTCTTATTGACAATCTTTGGAAAAATAAGAACATCTACTTCCTTCCCTTCTCTCCCTCCCTCTACCTACCTTCCTTCCTTCCTTTCTCTTTTTTTCTTTTGCTTTCTTTCTACCACAGAGAAAGCTTGACAAAGTTTAAACAGCTTAGATGCTAAAAAGACAAATTATCTTTTCTTCTCTTTACTCTAGACAACCATTTTAAAAAGATAACTGTCTTAAAAAAAACAATAAATTAAAAAACTCTTCTAAAAATTGGCAATTAATATTTTTTGTTTAACCTAAAATGTTGAACAACAAGATTAAAGTGCTAAAAACGATTTAAATAATATTCAGTCATGTAAAGACACAGAACACACATCTGGAGTAAATTATTTGGTAAAAGGAAAGCTTATTGATGATTAAAATAGTGTTGATACAATGAAAAAGAGAAACATTGCTTGGAAAAATTTTTTCTACACAAAAATTATTCAGAAAATGTGGTTTAGCTTTATCAAATTCTGGTTTGGATACTCTGCAAAAAAGTATTGTTCTGTTCTAAAGTCTTTCTTCAAGAATGAAAATGGTCCTTCTGGCTTCTCAAGTGATCCCTTAATATATGTTAGGTTTTTATTTTATTTTTTACTTAACAGTTTCTAATTGTTTTCCCAGATCCTTTTAGTTATCAATCGATCCCCACTTTCAGGCATTACAGGCCTACTAATTATTGCCTACTGCATTTGAAAGCCACCATGGGATTGTCAGCATTCCTGGATATGTCCTTAACTTGTATACACACTATGTTCATTCCCTACTAGTCTAGAAATTCTGAAATTTTCCTATTTCAATATCATTATGCAAAACTGAAAAAATCGACCCATTTCCTGAAAAATAGATGAGGCATTTAGATGTTTATTTTATGAAATAAGTTTTCAGTGGAGATTATACCTCTTTTTAAAGTAAGTGTAATAATTTATTTTTAAACTAAAATAATTATCATGATATCTTATAGGTTATATGGGCATGTATTAAAACCCCACATCTCCACTCTTCATGAATGTCATTCTCTATCATCATTCCACTGGAAAACAAGTCATCCTGTGTTATGAAGTCCAAGTTTTTACTGTGGTCCCCTCAATAATTATTTCTGAGAACACCAGAGAAATGATTGAATGTTCCGCTAATCCATCCTGGTTTCCCCCTGTCAAGTCACCCAGTCCATTCATTTTGGAACACTCTTGCAATTATTATAGATAACCTTTTATTTCTTTAACATCGCTTCTCCAGGTTCTCAGTGTAAACAGGTAAAATTGCTTACTTTCCTAACATGTAGCTAATACCAGAATATAAACATTTCGCTACACTACACTGAAGTCTTGGTGGTAAGAAAAGGAGCTTATAATGTGGAAAATAAAAACTTCACATTAGCTACTGGGCACCACAACTTCTGGACACTGAGACTGAAACCTTGCTCAAAAATCATATCTGTCCCCTCAAGCTTATGTCATTTGTCTGCAGTCAGGCTACCTCTCCTTAACTAAACTGGCTTTGCCCCTAAATACCTTCCCTCCAATTTTCACTATCCCAGTGAGAATTTATCAGTCAGGAAATGAACTTTGCTCTAAGAGTAACCCACCACATAAGAGTATAAAAGAATTCAGGAGGCTGCTGTACAGGGCTGGAAATGGGGCATCCAGACCATATTTGGCTTCTCTGCCATAAAGTATATGCCCACCCCTCGAGGTTTCCAAGATGGACGTTTGAACTCGAGTGATCACTTTGCTCTTCCACCCAGCAGGAAGGAAGAAAAAGGGCCTGCTCAGTCCCTAAGGAGATTTTCTTCCATAGGACTACACAACATGTCTGGTTACATCTCATTGGTCATAAGTTATTTAAATGGCCCACTAGCCACGGGCCACGTGTCTCCCTGAATAAATTTGAAGTTCTATTACTGAACAGGAGGAAGATGAGTGTTCAGAGTTATCAAGAATTCTCTGCCAAAGAAAGGATAAACTCAAAATGTTTCATCTTCAGCTCAAGTCTCTGGCCCAGCTCTTCATTATATACCACGAGACATAACCAGGGATCCCAGAGAACAGAGGTTTCTATGGGATTGTGCAGAAAACTCTAGCTCCTTATAATTGAAATTTTCCATGCCAGAGTAAGATCTTTATCTTTGCGTAGGAAAGGTTTATTGGGAGTTTTGCCAAACAAAATATTTGCGTGTCCCCAAAGATAAAGTCTCTGTCCTCTCCCAAATTTATAGAGCAAAAATGTTGGCAGCTTTCAAAATAGTGTCTGTGTATACATACATACATACATAAAAATATACATAATACATAAATATGTGAATGTGTGGGTATGTGTATGCATCTATATGAAACAGTGAGAATATGCAAATGTTATCATTGTTATTCTTTCTGGCTGGTGAGATCATGTATAGATTTTAAGATTACTGTGTTTGTCAAATTTTCTGCAAAGAATTTTTAAAAATTGTAATAAGAAAAATAATGTTTACAAATCTATATGTTGATGCTTAATACGTAAATGTCAATGGAACATTTCTGGCTCAGAAGAAAAACATTAACACATTGAAAGTCCAATATCATCTAATCCATAAGTAGCAACTGTAAACTGTAGGTTCCTGATAAACAAACTGTCATAACTACATAACAGCAGGGTGGGATTCCTAAATTGTATTTAAAAGTAAAGGAATTAGCTGCTTAGTATGTTCGTTTAATAAACTTGTGGTTTAGAGCCTTCTTAATTAAGACTCTCTTGGGTGTACTGGGCTCTGTATGCAGACAAAATATGGAATTCTGTTTTCCTATATTACATGTTGTTAATGCTAATATATGTGCATGGCAGTGTCTTTGCAAATTTCTTTTCCATTTCTCTATATTTATATTTGTGTTTATTTTTGTCTTCTGTGAAAGCAACCATTTCCTTTAGAAATATATATATGTGTAAATACCTATATATGTATATTTGTGTATGGACCTTTGTCTATAAAATGTATACATTGTTAATTATGCATGTATATGACTGTATATATATGAGTATGTGTGTGTATATAGATGTGTATGTATGTGTGGGTGTGTGTATATATATACATATATTTTAACTTCCCAATATTTTCTCTTTCCTTTTGTTTCTAAAGCCTCACTGAATCCTAATTAAATATATTAGTCATACTGGGATAGCCATTGACATGATCATGACAGAATACTATTTAGTTATTGGCTGAGGATATAACCTTATGAAAGCCATGGTCTATATGGTTACTTGCCTCCATTCAAGTGAGATATGGGAAACACTTAACAATCAGTGTGGGCTTCCCTGGTGGCACAGTGGTTAAGAATCTGCCTGCTGATGCAGGGGACACGGGTTCGATCCCTGGTCCAGGAAGATCCCACATGCCGCAGAGCAACTAAGCCCGTGCACCACAACCACTGAACCTCCGTGCCACAACTACTGAAGCCAGCACGGCTAGAGCCTGTGCTCCGCAACACGAGAAGCCACAGCAATGAGAAGCCCGCACACTGTAACAAAGAGTAACCCCCGCTCACCACAACTAGAGAAAGACAGTGATGCATCAACGAAGACCTAAGCCAGCCAAAAAAAAAAAAAAAAAATCAGTGTACCATGACCACTGACAAATCAGAGTAGACATCCATTCAATCAGAACAAATTTCCAACACTTGCACATCCCAGAAGAATTTTAAATCTTCTCCTAAAGTGTTTTGTCTAATGGTACAAATTTGATATATTTTCTAAGAAGTTGGGAGTAGATTTAACAGTGAAAAACATGTATCTTGACTGATTCTCCCATTCCATCAAAGCATAAGTCAACAGAGAATGGATGTCCAGCCTTTCTCTTCATATTCATTCACAGACTGTTTCCAGACATCAAAAAGAACTCTGTAAAAAATGAAGCAGAAGAAAGACCAGAAAATTCATAGAATTCCCAAAGCTATACAGCTAGTCCATAGCCACACAATAACTGGAAAATGTTTCCTTTCTCTCACACAGATTTCTTGAATGGGGTTGAAGAACCTCAGAGGAGTAGGTTATAAGATCATTCTTAGGGTCAAATGGAGGCCAAACGGGCAAATATGATCATGGTGAGCTCTGAGCTGTTGCTTAAGGGAAACTTGGTCCTTCCCATTTTTTGATTTCCTTTTGTTCATATTTTAAGTTTATTAGAACTGTGGCCATACCAGGGGAGAAATCAATGTTATTGGCCTCTGAATCAATACTAATAGATATATTAGCCATAGAGTTTAATTTTTTCCCTCACTTAAAATTAACACATGGTTATAAAATATTATAAAAATACATCAGCATATAAATAATCATTTTAATATGTTTATAGGATTCTTTTGATTTCAAGTGCTCAGAAACTTAGGCAAACTGGCTTGAACAAAGAAGAAAATTTATTGGCTCTCCTAACTGAAAAGTCTGGGGAAAGATTTGGCTTCACAAGTAGCTTGATCTAGGAACACAAACAATGTTTCTTTCCATCTTTTAGCTCTGGTCTCTGGAGTTTTGGCTCCATTATCAGATAGTCTCTCTCTTCAAGATGGCAGCCATCTTTGGTTTAAATCCCCTAGGAAAGATCTCTTTCAATAAGCCCATGGAAAGTGTCACTGCAGCTTCTCAGTACTGATAGAACACCTGCCTAATCAGGAAAATACAATAGTCTGAATGGTCAGGTCTGACTCACATCCCATCCCAAGAATGGTTGAGGCAGAGCATAGCTCCCTGAAGTAAAATCATAGTATGGTCAAATGCAAAGTATGAGTGAATAGGTAGCAATGACAACACACTTTCTGATACATGTAGACTAAGAGACTCTATCACCCACAAGACCTTACTGAAAGAACTAGTAAAACATCCAATTCCACAAGAGAAAAAGTAAACTCAGGAGCAAGAAACAATAGTTAGCATAGAAACGGATGAAGTATTTTAGCAAGTTTAAAAAATTACTTAAACTTGAGTGTCCCCCCATCAAACTGCCCCCCAAATGTCCACATGATAATCCCCAGAACCTATGAACATGTTACCTTACAGTCAAAAGGAACTTTATAATGTGATTCAATTAAGGATCTTATAATGGGAGATTTACCCTGCCATCTTCGGATTAACTGGGTGGTCTCAATGTTATCACAGGAGTTCTTATAAGAGGGAAGCAGGGGTTCAGAAAGGAGAGAAGACTCTGTGGTGGACTTTGAAGATGGAGGAAGGAGCCACTAGCCAAGAGAAGTAGGCAACCCTCAGAAGCTAGAAAAGGCAAGGAAATAGATGGTCCCCTGGAGCTTCCAAAAGGAACACAGTCCTGCCAATACCTTAATTTTAGACTTCTGACCTTCAGAACTATGAAAGAATAAATTTGTGTTCTTTTAAGGCACTAAGTTTGTGATAATTTATTACAGCAGCAATAGGAAACTAATATAGTACTAAACATAAAAACTAAGTTTTCTATATTTTGCAAATAAAAATACAACATCTAGTTAATTTTTTTTGTTTATCTGAAATTGAAATTTAACTGAGCACCCTATATTTTACCTGGCAGCTGTAATAAAACATAACTTGTTTGTTATGTTGGATATTTTTTGTTTGTTTTATTATGTTATTAATAAAATAATGAAAAAAGAAACAAAAAAGGGTAATGAACAAAATCAGAGAAGGCATTTGATGGGTAGTTTAAGTCATGACGTAAATGTTGGTAGAATTCTCCCACTGCGTTTGGTAAACTGGCAGTAGTTTTGGCAAAAGTGACTTTTTATAGGCTCAAGTGGCTGTGTATAGAGTGGAAGGGATCTTCTTAGGCTGCAGAAAAAAGGTAACAAAGTTTTCCTGGAAATGATGCATAGTCTGATGAATGTAGTGTGAGAAGGATTTACACTTACCAAGAGGAATGATATTTAGCCCTGCTCACTCTTAGTTTTCTCATCTGTAAAACAGGGAGAAAAACAACATTTTAGGGCTTCCCTGGTGGCGCAGTGGTTGAGAGTCCGCCTGTCGATGCAGGGGACTCGGGTTCATGCCCTGGTCCGGGAGGATCCCACATGCCGTGGAGCGGCTGGGCCCGTGAGCCATGGCCGCTGAGCCTACGCGTCCGGAGCCTGTGCTCCGCAACGGGAGAGGCCACAACAGTGAGAGGCCCACGTACCGCAAAAAAAAAAAAAAAAAAAAAAAAAAAACCAAACAATACTTTAATTCCTCTTTAAGGAGGTCTGGGAATTAATAAGATAATATGTAGAAAGTGTTTGAACTAGTATTGAGCAAGTGATAATCAGTAAACAAATGTTTAGCTATTATTATCATGACATCTACCAGTAGACAGTGACACAATTATGTACATACACACAGTACCTTCTGTATTGGGGACACTAATTTTTCTGACTATATTCTAACCAATTATGTTTAATTGATGTGTGTTTAGACAATATAGGCAACTCTTCTTCCCCAGTCTCTGCACGTTTTTCTCGAATTTCACTGTAATTTCATTTTATTTCATTTTATTTATTTATTTATTTATTGCGGTACGCCGGCCTCTCACCGCCGCGGCCTCTCCCGTTGCGGAGCACAGGCTCCGGCCGCGCAGGCCCAGCGGCATGTGGGATCTTCCCGGACCGGGGCACGAGCCTACATCCCTCGCATCGGCAGGCGGTCTCCCAACCACTGCGCCACCAGGGAAGCCTCATTTTATTTTTTAATTCTACTTTCTACGTATCTAAAATTCGTTTTTATTCCATCCCCCATTTCACCAATGAAAATCTAAATTATCTATGCCTAGGATTGATTCCATTGCAGTCAGCTATGTACCTGAATTTTAATTTTATTTAAGAGATATATTTTCTAGTTTATTGATTAATAAGAATGAAGGGGGCTGATCCAACTAATGTCAATGATAAGTGGCAATGTAGCCACTTACTGATGTATCTCATCAAATGTATGATGAGAATGTGACCATCACTCATTTTGAGAGAATTGATTTTGTAAACATTTATCCTATTTTTGTGTCAGTATAACATGATTATTTTAAAAGTAAAATAATTTTATTATTTTATCTATATGTTGCAAAAGAAAAATATTAGTGATTTTTTTTAGCTGGATTGATTAATTTGATTAAGTATTGTCATGATGAACTTAGCCTTTAGTTTTCATTTTTCTCTGATAAATTTTTCTAAATCAGTTTTTTTTTTTTTTTTTTTTCCTGTGGTACGCGGGCCTCTCACTGTTGTGGCCTCTCCCGTTGCGGAGCACAGGCTCCGGACGCGCAGGCTCAGTGGCCATGGCTCACGGGCCCAGCCGCTCCGCGGCATGTGGGATCCTCCCAGACCGGGGCACGAACCCGTGGCCCCTGCATCGGCAGGCGGACTCTCAACCACTGCGCCACCCGGGAAGTCCTAAATTAGTTTTGAAAATTAAATTTATAAATTTAATATAAGTAATATAGTATGCACTTCAAATCTCATAATTTTATTTTATAACCTGGTAAGATAACTACATTTGAACATTTTTCTTGAAGATGTGATTGTCATTTTTTATGTTCTGCACATCTACACTCACACACAGCTTGGTGGTTATCAAACTACTGCACTGAATGATCACAGAATCACAGTTCCTCATAATTTATTAAGTTGTTTTAATAGCACTGTTAATTCTGCTGTGAAATTTATTTGATCCTAGGAGATTCATTAATTGATGTATTCATCTAAAATACTAGAAGTATAACTATCTGGAATGTATTCCTCCATCAGTAAAATATAAGGATCTTTACCTATTTGAGAGTAATTTTAGAATAAAAGAGAACTAAGAGTGGGTCCAACTTCCTTATTTTTCAGGTGAAGAAACTGAGCCTCAGGGAGATGAGGAAGTTTTAATCATTCTAGATATGACTTTTGGTGAGTAGCTTTCAAAGAGATAGCATTTTGATCTACATTGTTTCCACATGGAATTGGCTTTTCAGTCATTTTAATTTTATTAAAAAATTTTTGATTATTAAAATATCCAATAAAATATTGCTGTTGTGCTTTCCAATCTTCCCCACATATGATTCAAATTCCATTTCTCTGACGCAGATGGAAAAACCAAGAGGTACTCTACAAAGATACATATCAGTGTCACTATTATCAACCATTTTTCTTAAGTGTCTATGACACATTCTTCCTTTAAAAAAAATCTATACAAATTTCAAAGGGAAAAATATATAGTAATTGTATAGATTTTATAGTCAAATGAGTATTTCTATAGCTTTGATTGGCTTTAACTTAATTTTTTAAAATTTTATGGAAGTATAGTTGATTTACAATGTTGTGTTTAATTTCTGCTGTAAAGCAAAGTGACTCAGTTATACATATATATATTCTTTTTCATATTCTTTTCCATTATGGTTTATCAAAGGATACTGAATATAGTTCCCTGTGCTATACAGTAGGACCTTTTTGTTTATCTATCCTATATATAATAGTTTGCATCTGCTAATACCTAACTCCCAATCCTTCCCTCCTCCACCCCTCTCCTTAAATATAATTAATTTTTTTTGTATTTAAGACACTTGCAGACTCTGAAATCAGAAAGCTGTATTTAAAGTGAATTTATGTCTTCAACATGTTGGTAATTATAAGCTAGCATCTAAGACCCATAGGAAACATATGTGTGTACACACTTGACAAATATAAAATACGTATGTTCACAACATACATGCACTATACATATATATGATATACATATCATATATATGTGTGTATATATATGTGTGTGCATATAAATATATATATAGTGTGTGTGTGTGTGTGTGTGTATAAATGTAATGGTCTTGTGGAGACAAGCTGCAGAAACTAGACTTACTTCATATACTAATCCATGTTTTCTAGCTTCACGGGGGCTTAGATAATTTTCTATTGAGCTTTCTTTTCCACTGAATTAAAAGAAAAAAATCAAGGACTAATTTGCTAAGCCACAAAGCCCACTCAACTCATTTTAATCTGTGGATGTGCTGAATATGAAAGAAAGACATGAATGAAAATGCGAACACTTTCTTTGAGTCATAAAATTCCCAATAGAACTTAGATTCTTTTCTTGAAATGAATACGCTTATGTGTCTAGATGTGTGAACATTACATGCATAAAATATCTATATAATAGACTTGTATAGACCTTAACATGTTGATTTTCAAATGCATCTGTGATATGGTCTAACAGTAAATCTTTTTATTATAAACTGTTATTATATTTGAAACCATCATATGCTTGGAACACCTGGTTAATCTTTGGCTTAAATTCTATGTCAGCCAGGTGTCTGTCCTCTTAGGGATCACAGAAAGATTGGACCTCGTTTAAGTGTGAAATAATCCTGTTGCTTCTATCTGAGAGTGAATGAGCCCAGGATTAGATCAGATAAAACACACTCAAGCTAAAGTGCACAAGGTGGATTATGCAAGAAAAGAGGATTTAGTGAAGAACAGATCCACAACTTTTTGTTAACACAGAGAATGGTGGCTTTTGTAAGCAACATTTGTGGAAACTCAACTGGAGCTTTAAAAGCTATGTCTTTTGTTGTACATTTCTCTGCATACATTTGCTTTGTAGTTGGGAATGCTAACTTTGGAAGCCATGCTGGGCCAGGACTCATGCTCATTTTGCCTAATGAAAGGCTAAGGATGTACTTCTACTCATACATTCTTGTTTTGTCTTCTTTGAAGTTTATAATGCTCTCCTGAAAGATGTGAAGTTCATTAGGTTGTTATTATCGTGACCACAAATTAAATATCTGTTCCCTGGGGAGTGATAAGCTTCAAGTATAAACTGCACTTACTATAATATTTACTTAATTACTAACATACTGTCTCTTGTTCTTAATATTTAAAAAAACTATAAAGATCTATTAGGGTACATTCTGAATTTAATGTTATATTTGTTACATTATTAATGTTTTCATGCATCTTCTCAAAGTTACAAGTTATATATACAGCTGAAACATATACGTAGGCAAGAGATGCTTTCAGCATTGCTAGTGTAAGATTTTGCACTAGAACTTCTAAATATCATAATTCTATGCAACTCCCTGGCTGTAGAAGTTTTTCTATATTCAGAGCCATGTTCCTTCAGCTTAGAAGTTTCAACATTTCTGTTTTAACATATGAGTCTTTTAAATGGAAAGGGAAATAGACATTGTATGCATCCATTGGTTTTAGTTTGTGATAGAACCAACCAGTGGAACTTCGAACATAGGGTTTAAATGATTATCAAGTACTCTCAATTATTTCTGCTTTATTGTAATCAATTTAAATATCTATATATTCTCTGATCAGCAAAATTATTAACTATTGGTTGTCAGTGAGTACCTCTCATACCTGTTTTTACCTGTATCACTGGGCCACGTGTTATATTTTCTGAGTGTTTTTGTTAACGTTGTACTTAAAAGAGATGACAAAGTAGACATGGCCAAAAAGCAGGTAATTCTGGAGGTCTGGGTATAAAATTATTACTTGAATTAATCAAATTTCTGATTGAGAAACTTTTTTAATACAACTAAGTTAAGAATGAGCTTAACAATCATACCTTCTTCAGAATTTTGTTTTGCTATAATTCATTCCTAATGAAGAAATGTTAAAGCATATTTATGAGACTATGAAAATATTACATACATGCTGAGAAATACCTCTTCTCTTAGTTATAAGGGGATGTGATTCAAGAGGAAAAGAAAAGTCTGGCTTCTTCAAAATACCTTTCATACCAGTCTACCACAAAGATATAATTTTTATCAAGAGACTACTTTATTAGATATGTACTTTCTGTGGCTTATCTTAAAATGTCTTACTTGAGTAATAAATTCAAAAATGGACAAATTAAGCCAGTAGAGGGTGATAGCAGATGAATGGCTCATTCAATTGTACATTATTATATGTAATGTTGTATTAGGAAACAAATGAATATAAAATAGCTCAATTACTGTTGAAGCATATGAGAGGAAGTCTTTGTCAACGGGATTTCAATGAGAGAAATAGATTTCTGGCATCCTCATTTGGATACTGAATAATTCAGTAACAATTCTTTCTGATCAATAATGCCATGATTTTATTTTAGCTATCAAGAGATTTGTGCCAAATTCATGACCCAATGCCCTTAACTCTATAGGAACATTTACTATGCATTTTTGCATGCTAATATCTCTCATGGACTTTTTTTTTCTTAATCACATTTTCCCTTCAATCAGATTCCTTTGGTGATTAATATCATCCTTTTGTATCACCAGTATTTATGTAGGCTACTTTAAATCCTTCTGTGGAATGAAACAGGAAAAAATATATAAATAATGCTATAAATGATCTATAACTCTATGAACTTATTTAATTTTATTTACTCTGTACATTATAATTATTATATATTTCATTAAGTGGAATTTGTATACATTTTCTCACTTAAATTTAAAATATATGGCAGTTTACCCAGAGAGTTTAATAAGCTTTATATATATATTTTAAAATATGTTACTGACATATTAACCATAATTGATAACTGTGGTTTTCAAAGAATTGTCAGTTCATCAACTGATCCACAGGCAGTTTGGGAAAAAAAAGTTGTACAATTTTTGTTCACATACATTTGAGAAATTTGAAAAAGAAGGCTGATAAGATTATCATAAAAATCCTGGCATCTGCTTAGTAATCTTTACTGTATTAAAGATTGTGAAGGTACTGAAAAGAATGTATTTGTCAGTTTATCTCAGCTGCATTTATTTTTCAGTAGACAGCTCACTTGGTTAATTTCTTTTCACGTCATTGTGTATTATATTCCATATATGTTAAATATTTATTTTTATTTTAACTAATAGGTTGTTAGGTCCCTAATTATTTTATATTATAAATGGCTCAAAAGTTGGTCATTGAAAAGCAAAAGTCTTGAAAATCAAAAAGCACTATTCAGAATAATGCCATAGTTAAATACTTCACAATACTCCAGTGAAATTATAAAATGTAAAGCTGTATGTGTAGGAATACGAGAATATATCATGATGTCTCTGAAGAAAGTGATAAAGAAAACTGGGACAAAATGTGACACAATATCTGAAAACTGTCTTTTATTCAGCCAACTAGAGACCATCTTAATCCTCAGGATATTGTCTGTTATAAAGTATGATTAAATAGCAACATAAAGCTATGGAGACTTTTATGCCATTTTTAAAAGGAAAATGAACTCACTGGTAAATATCTCCAGAACAATTACAAATTCATGTTTTTTAGCAAGAAATTGATGAATTTTTCTGCTAAAATAGAAAATAATCAAAATTTACTGCTTTCTAAATAGTAAAACCATTTGCAAATCACACATTGCCAAGAAGCATATACAACCATCTGCAAAGTGACAAATATTATGCTCAGAAGAAAGCAAGGCAAGCTGTTGGCAAAATTCCTTTATCAAACGACACCATTTGGCTTTGTATATCAATAAGCACACGACCGGGAAGAGAAACATTATGTTGAGTGAGTGTGTGAAGAGATTTTGACTTATAGTTGGATGAAACCTACAAAGTGGGAATCCGTTCTTAATATATGTGCAGGGAAAGATATATACTCAATAACTTATTATGATATTCATTTCCAAACACCAAAACTATAGGAGAAGAATTCTTACTTTATGAGCCATGACGTGGATTGGAGAAGGTGCTTCAGGCTCATTTCTGAGGGAATACAAGCAATGCGTGCATCAAGAAAGGCATTGCTAAGTGAATAAAGCAGCTCTGTTGATCCACACACTGCTTCGTCCACATACTGCTTTATTCGTAGATACCAGTTGGTGGTTAACAAAATGTCTCCTGATTTTGATTTAGTGCTGAAAGAAATGGTGAAAATTGTGGTCCAGTGATGCTAAATGTTTGAGAAACCCTGTTAAATATAAGGCTCTGATAGTGCCTCATTAGAATTATTGTTAGAACCTTTCTAATTAGTTTCTGAAAGCATTCTTGACTCACTCTAATCCACGGGTAGGCGAATTTTTTTTTTCTGTAAAGTCTTCAGTTGTAAATACTTTCAGCTTTGCAGGACATATGGATTGTGTTGTAATAATCAACTCTGTCATGGTAGCACAATATGTAAACAAATAAGCCTGGCTATGTTCCTGTAACACTTTATTCACAAAAATCAAGTAATGCTCTGGATGTGGTCCATGGGCTACAATTTTCTGACTCCTGCTAATCTGTCTGATACTTATTCCAGAGAAAGGGGAGGTTAATGTTATGTGAAAGTTTGATCATAACACACCTCTAAGAAACAGCTTTCATTTTCCTTTGTCTATAATTAATTAAGGTTGGGATTCTTTAGAATCATGTTCCAAGATTTTTCTTATTTGACTTCTCTCTCCCTTTTGAATCTCATCTTACACTTTTCTTCAGTATGCCCTTGGGATTAATGCTTAAACCATTCAGAGTTCCTTAAGTGGGCCATGGTCTTTAGGCCTCTGTGCCTTTAAAGAGAATGTATACCTTGAACATAGCTTGACTATCTATACAACTTAGTAGTTGTACTATTATTATTTGTTTACGTGTCTGACTACTGGATTAGAATGTGAGTCCCTCAAGGGAGTGAAGTATTTTACTTTATTTTTGTATAGATAGAGTTGAGGGTGGTGCCTGGCCAATTCTAGACACTCAGTAAATGTTTGTCAAAAATAGTCAAATGATTAAAGCTCATCCACTACTGGAGGGATTAACCTCCAAAGTATCGGAAAACATACTTGTCCTTTCTAAACTTCTTTTACATTTTTAGCAAATATTAAAATGTTAGGCTCCATTTATATAGTGGGATTTATTAATGCATTCCAATTGCATGTGCCTTACCCTACATAATCATTCAAGAGATAATTTTAGTAAAGCCTAAAAATAGGAAATAAAGAGTCTGATTTATGTTTCTAACCAAGATGGGATAACGGAGACTGGATTTACCATCCCATCTGAAATAATCAAAATACTGGGCAAAATATATGAAACAATAGTTCTCAAGACACTGGACATCAGACAACAAAGAACAGTGATCCGTCCTTGAGAAATGGGACACATATGAGGTTAGCACTGTAATAGACCCAGCTTATTATCTGGAATTTTTTTCCAGGTTGCAGTGTAAAGAGGAGGGAAATAGTAGTAGTTGGAAGTTTCCTTGAGAAAACGAGCCAACTGAGAGTCTAGGAAATTCACAGCCACCTTAAGGGAGAAAAGAGTACAGGAGAGGAGAGAGCTGCCCAGAGAGAAAACTCCAGAGATCTTCCGAGGGTCCCCCCTTGTGTATTTGGCTGAGTACTGATCAGTACTTGTGTGTGAGAAAATGACTTGAGAGAAGGAACTGCCGAAATGATTAGTGGAAACAATTCATAGAGATCCTAAAAGTCTGGGAATAGTGTCAGTTACTATTAGAAATGTCAGTGAAAAACCCGTAGTTCACAGGGCATTAGGCAGAGACTCAGAAGGGTTTAGTCTCAATAGTAGGACAAAGTTAGCACTAAACTAAACACTATTCTGATCCTAACAATTGAAAGCAAAACCTGTAAGAATACAGGTTTACAATTAAAAGCAAAACCTGTAAGAATTAAATTATTTCCAACTAACTTATCAGAATTAACTTTAACAGGGTAATAGTCACAATGTCACACACTGAATAAAAGTTATCAGGTGTGAGAAGCCAAAAAATAAGACCCATAATGAGGACAAAAAGCAATAAATTGAAACAGACCCAGAAATGACATATATGACAGAATTGGTCAACAAGAACATCAAATCAGTTATTATAAGTGAATTCCTGATATTTAATAAGCTAGACAATATTTCATCATATTAGGTGAAAACACAGAAGATATAAAGAAGATGCAAATTAATCTTTTAGGGATAAAAACTATCATGTCTGAGTTTAAATATACACTGGATAAAACTAAGCCTAGATTAGGCATAGCAAAATAAAAGATTCTTGAACTTGAAGATATAGCAATTCTACTCAAAATGAAACACATAGAGCAAAAGATAAATAAACCAGTGTGTCTATGAAATGTAACAACTTCAAGGATTCTTGTGTGTGTGTGTGTGTGTGTGTGTGTGTGTGTGTGCGCGCGCGTGTGACTGGAGTGCTAAAGAAAAGGATAGAGAGAAGAACAAAAATATTTGAAAAATAATGGCAGAAAATTTTCCAAATTTGATGAAAACTATAAATGCACAAATTCAAAAAGCCCAATAGATCTAAACACAAGTAACAAGGAAAAGAACCACACAAAGCACATTGTAACCAAAGTGCTTAAAACTAGTAATAAGGAGAAAATCTTAAAAGCAGAGAGAGTAAAAAGACACATTATATTTCAAGTAACAAGAATAAATATTACATCAGGTTTCAACTTGGAAAGAATACAAGCCAGAAGAAAGTGAAGCAAAATCTTTAAAGTACTAATAAGAAAAAAATAATAAAGCAAACAAAATTATTAACCTCAAATCTTTGCCCAGTTAAAACATCTTTCAAAAACAAAGGTGAGTTTGATGGTTCCTTAAAAAATTAAACAGAATTACAGAAGACTTAGAAGTTCCACTGCTAGCTAGATACTGAATAATTGAAAGCATGGAATGAGAGGGATACTTGTTCACCAAAGTTCATAGCAATATTATTCACAACTGCTAAAATGTGGAAACAACCCAAGCGACAATGAACAGATGAATGGATGAACAAAATGTGATATGCACAAATACAAGGGGATATTATTTAGTCATAAAAATGAATGAAGTACTGTTATATGCTATGACATGGATGAATCTTGAAAACACTATGGTAAGTAAAATAATCCAGACACAAAAGGACAAATATCATGTGATTCTACTCATATGAAATATTTAGGATAGGCAGATTCATAGAGACAGAGGTAGATTGGAGGCTACCAAAGGCTGGGAGGACGGGGAGTGGGGAATTATTGTTTAATGGGTACAGAGTTTCTGTTTGGGGTGATGAAAATTTTGGAAATAGTTAGTCGTGTTAGTTGTAAAACATTGCCAAATTAATTAATTTTACTTTATCTCAAAAATTATTAAAATGGCAAATTTTGTGTTGTGTGTATTACCACAATAAAAAAATTCTTAAAAATTTAATAAATTAAAAGAAGACTTTAAAGGTGCTTAAAACACTGCCTGGAAAATAAAAAGTACTATAACACAAACCAAAACAAAACACATAAAAACCCCAAAGTGAGATAAAGACTTTCTAAGACATACAAAAACTAAAAGAATCCATCTCTATAAAACCTGCATTACAGGAAATATTAAAGGAAGTCCTTCAGGCAGAAGAAAAATGATACCAGATGAAAATCTGAGTCTAAACAAACACCAAACATGGTAACTACAATATAAATACATTTTTATTATTATTTAAATATTTTATAAAGATAATTGTTTACAGCAAAATATTGTTGGATTTATAACATATGTAAAGCAATGTTTAAGACAACAATAACACAAAGTCTGGGAGCAAAGAAATGGAGAAATTTTATTATGAGGTTCTCATATTATACATGAAGTGGTATTATATCACTTGAAAGTACACTTTAATAATTTAACGATGTATACTATCAACCCTAAAGCTAACACATTTGAACACTCAGCAGACTAATAATCATTCCAAATGCAAATAAAACATTTCCCAACATAGATCATATAAGGGCAAAAAAAAAGTCTCAATAAATTTAAAAGGATTTAAGTCATACAAAGTTGTTCTTTGATTACAAGGGAGCTAAATTACAAATCATTATTAGAATGATATCTAGAAAATCCTCAAATATTTGGAAACTTAATTGCATACTTCAAAATAAACCATAGATCTGAAAAGGAAATTAGAAAATATTTTGAACTGAATGAAAACAAAACACAGCACATCAAAATTTATGGGATGAAGCTAATTAAAGAGAAATTTATAGAGCTAAACACCTATGTTAGAAAATGAGAAAGGTCTCAAATCAATAACCTCAGTTTCTACCTTACAAAATAGAACAAAGGAACAAATGAAACCTAAAGAAAGCACAAGAAAGGAAATATATAGCTCAAAGAGGAAATCAATGCAATAGAGAACAAAAAATTGATAGAGAATATAAGTAAAACCAAAACTGCTTCTCTGAGATCAGTACAATTTATGAACTTCTAGTTACACTGATCAGAAAAAATAAGAATACACAAATTAACAACATCAGGAAGGAAAGTGGAGACATCATCAAAGATTCTAAAGATATTTAAATGATAATAAGAAAATATTATGAACTTTTGCCAATTAATGTGACAATTCAGATTAAATGAGTACATTCCCTGAAAGAGAAAAACTACCAATGATCACTCAGAAAGTGGATAACCTGATAGTCTTATATCTACTAAAGAAATGATAAAAATTGTATTTAGAGTTAATAATCTTTCCACAGAGAAAAACCCAGGCCCAGATGGTTTCCCTGGAAAAGTCTACATGCATTTAAGGAAGAAGTAACACCAATTTTACACAAACTCTGCCAGAAAATTGAAGATCAGGAAATATTTCCCAACATGAGAACAACACAACTCTTACACCAAAACTAGGAAAAGACATTATAAGCAAAGAAAACTACCTACCAATATACCAACATCCTCCATGAATATAAAACTATATACCAAAATCCTCTGTGAATATATTTTAAAAATCTCAATAAAATTTTAGCAAATGGAACTCAACCTTCTACAAAAAGTTTACAACATCATGACCAAGTGGGATATAGCCAAGGAGTAATGTTTAACATTCAAAATTCAGTCAAGATATTTTACCATATTAATAGAGAAAATAAGAAAAAAAACATAAGATCATCTCAATAGGTGCAAAGTAGTTAACATAATCCAGCATCCATTCTTGATTAAAAAATAAAGACTTACCAAACTAGTACTTCCTCAACCTGATAAAGGACATCTACAAAACCTATGGTTAACATCATACTTAATGGTGAAACACTAACTGCTTTTTCCCTAAAGTCAAGAACTTTAGGGAAAGTCAAAAGGATGTCCATTTTTATACATTTTATTCATCATTGTACTGGATATTGGGCCCAAGGCAATAAATCAAGAAAAAGGAGTAAAAGGCATCCAAATTGAAAAGGAAAAAACAAAGTCTTTATTCAGGTATTACATGACTGTATACATGGAAAATCTGATAAATAAAAGCTACTAGAGGGCTTCCCTGGTGGCGCAGTGGTTGAGAATCTGCCTGCCAATGCAGACAACACAGGTTCGAGCCCTGGTCTGGGAAAATCCCACATGCCATGGAGCAACTGGGCCCGTGAGCCACAATTACTGAGCCTGCGCGTCTGGAGCCTGTGCTCCGCAACAACAGAGGCCGCGATAGTGAGAGGCCTGCGCACCGCGATGAAGAGTGACCCCCACTTGCCACAACTAGAGAAAGCCCATGCACAGAAATGAAGACCCAACACAGCCATAAATAAATAAATAAATACATTGTGTATTATTTATAAAAAAAAAAAAAAAGCTACTAGAAGTAATGTGTGAGTGTAGCAAGGTGAAAAAAATAACAAAATCAATATAAAAATTAAATTGTATTTCTATAGACCATAAAACTGAAAGAATAATGCCATTTATAATAGCAACAAAATATTAACTTACTAAGGAGTGGATCTGATAAAAGGTGTACAAGACCTATGTTCACTGAAAACTACAAAATATTGCTGAGGGTATTTAAAGAAGACCTAAATAAATAAAACGATCTACTGTTGGGGCCCTTCTGGTGGTGCAGTGGTTGAGTGTCCACCTGCCGATACAGGGGACACGGGTTCGTGCCCTGGTCCGGGAAGATCCCTAACATGCCGCGGAGCGGCTGGGCCCGTGAGCCATGGCCGCTGGGCCTGCATGTCCAGAGCCTGTGCTCCACAGCAGGAGAGGCCACAACAGTGAGAGGCCCGTGTACTGAAAAAAAAAAAAAAAAAAAATCTACTGTCCTCATGGATCAGAGAATTCAATAGTTATTAACATGTCAGTTCTTCCCATCTCAATCTTTAGATTTAATTCAATCTCAGTGAAAAATCCCAGCCTGGCTATTTGTAGAATTTGACAAGCTGATTCTGAAATTCATATGGAAATGGAAAGAACTTGGAATAGACAAAACCACTTTGAAAAAGAAGTACAAATTTGCAATACTTGCAGTACCTGATTTTCAAGATATGTTTTAAAGCTACAGAAATCAAGTTTCTATATTAACATTAAGGTAAACAAATCGAGTAATGGAGCAGAAGAGAGAATCCAGGGCAAGCCCCACACGTGGAAACAATTGATTTTTCAATGCTGGTGCAAAAGAGATTCAGTGAATAAAGGACAGCCTTTATAACTAATTATGCTGGGACAATGGACTTTCATAAGCAAAAAAATAAACTTGAATTCATATTTCATACCACATAAGATATTAAACTCAAATGAACAACAAACCTCAATATACAACCTGAAATTATAAAACTTCCAGAAAAAGACACAGGATAAAAGCAAATTCTTATCTAAAGCACTAAAATCATGATCTATAATGAAAATATTTAAAAATTAGATTTATCAAAATTAAGAACATCTGTTCTTCAAAATATACTGCTAAAAGGATAATAAAAAGACTAGCCATACACTGAGAGAACATGCTTGTAAGTCATGTGTTTGGTAATGGACTTGTATCTAGAATGTGTATATAAAGAAATCCCAAAACTCACTAAAAAGAACAAACAACCCAATTATTAAAATGTTCAATATATTTTAACAGACATTACACCAAACAAAATATACAGATGGTAAATAACCACATGAAAAGATGCTTAGCACCATTATCCATTAAGGAAATTCTTATTAAAACCATAAGGAAATAGCAATATACACCCACGAGAATGGCTAAATTGAGAAAAAATAACCTAATCACATAAAATATTGGTATGAATGTGGAGCAACAAGAACTCTCATCACTTCTATAGTATGAATATAAAATGGCACAACCACTTTTGAAAACAACCTGAAATGTCTTAGACATTATATACCTACCATACAACTCAGCCATTCCATTCCTAGATATTTACTCAAGAAAAATGGAGACATATGTCTATACAAAAAATGGTATATGGATATACGTATTGGTTTTATCTGGAGTAGCCTCAGACTGGAAACAAACAAAATGTCTATCACCAGGTAAATGGATAAACAAATTGTGGATTATCCATAAAGTGGAATATTACTCAGCAATGAAAAACTTAATTATTGGTACATACAACTACATGGATCAATCTAGAAATAATTTTAGAAAAGACATACTGTATGATTACATTTAAATAAAACTCTAGAAAATGCAAACAAATCTGAAGTAACAGGAAGATCAGTGGTTGCCTCTCAGGTAGGCATGGAAGGGCAGAAAGGAGGAATTACAAGGGGGAAAGAGGAATTTGCAAGATAATGGATACTTTCATCATATTGATTGTGGTGCCAGTTTCATGGGTGTATATTTATAAAATATATCAAAGGATTCTTTTAAAATATGTACCATTTATTGTACGTCTATTATACTTCAATAAGACTGTTAAAAAGGAAAAGACAGTCTTTTCTCTCAAGGAGCTTTCAATCTTGAAATATTTGGGGGAGGTATTACATGGCTCTGCAATGATTTTTGAGATAAGACATTCAAATTTAAATACTGCTGAATTATTTTAAGGAGAAAAAAAGCATTTGTCAGTTTGACAGATAAAGATCCCTTTTTGTTGACTCATATACTTAGTCTGCCAAAGCCTCTTATGTGTTGGGTGCTCCTAATGAAAACATGGTTGGCCTTCTAAGAAGATAAACATGTACAAGCATGATGTCTATGAAATAATGCCCTAAGGCAGATTCTGACCTTTCTCCAGTAGGTAAAGTTCCGTACGGCTCATCTATGAATTTCACAGCAGGTATAAAGTTAGCCAGTGGGAATTTACTAGGGAATCAAATATGACATCATCGTGTGTTTAAATCAAGGAATGATTTGTTTTTCAGTTTTATAAGTCTTTCCAGGGAGAGGCAATTTTTATCTGTCTTATGGTTTATATATGCTATCTAGAAAGTTCAAAGTTAACCCCCTGAAGGATTGCAAATTACTTATTCACCTAGTTTTCTCATTCACACTTTCACTCATTTATTTCCTCAATGAATTCACAGGAAATGTTACTCTTCCAATGTTCTCATCTTCTTTCCCAGATTTTACAATTCCTGCCCATCAGATGCTCTTTGCTATGTCCTCTCTCTACTTAATTTGTCCTCCCCAACTTTCTCCAACTGACCCGCACTCCCACTTCCCACTCCTCACTGACCTTACAACTGACCACCTCGGGGATGTTTGGAGAAAACCCACTCTCGCAAAGAGATAACTAGCTGTTATAATACATATGTTGAACAAACACTATCTGTGATATCATCAAAGTGCAACTTTACTTCGTATATCACCATCAGTTTAAAATTTGTTCCTTGAGACCAACGTGTCTATCCCTGGATAGAAACTTGGGATGATATTGTGAATTTTGTGCTCACTCTTAGATATGGTCTTGGTTCAGTAATTAGAAAGTGTCCAGTAGAAAATAATCAATACTTCATTTTTTCTTCCCAAGTTAAACTTTTCTTCCCTTCCCACAAGCTAGTTAGTGGTTACCTGAACCATCACATAATGATTATGATTCAATTCCCTCCCTTTTTTCCTGCTTATCTTCTTCACTTGGTAGCTGCTATGTTAGGTCATTTCAGGTTCAAGAAGAGAAGGAGGAAAGGTAAGAGACAAGGCTTTTCTCATTAGGCTGAGTGGCTTTCTATACTTTCTGCGTCCAACATATGATAAAAGCCAAACTTCAGGGGGGATATAGGGTTCTTTGGAGATTTCTATCAATGGGAACACTCTTGTGAAGTTCCTCTGACCCCAGGTGGACACTACTCTATACTGAGTGGTCCGTTGCAATCCATTCTGCAGGTGCTAGCATCCAAATTTGCCTTTAGCTTCACACTGCAACCCTTCAGTCCTCCTTCTGAATAGGAAGGAGGACTTCCTATGCAAAACCCACAAGATATTGGTATAAATCTATAAGTTGGTATAAATTGCAAACTGTAATTGGTAAGGCAGTAGTCATATTCAAATTCCTACATAGGTTAATACAACTCAACTATTGTACCTAAATCCTCAACATATCAATAAAAACAAGTAGGTAGAGAAATTGTAAAAAATTATGCCTACGTAGAAGTATATACTTACTTTTATCTAATTAGCCTAACCAGGGCAGTTCTTTTTTTTTTTTTTTTTTTTTTTTTTTTACTGTCTCTACAGTTTTGCCTTTTCCAGAACATCATACAATTGGAATCATACATTATGTAGCCTTTTCAGACTGGCTTCCTTTCACTTGGCAATAAGCACATAAGGGTCATCCATGTATTTTTGCGGCTTCATCACTCATTTTTTTAAATCATTGAATGGCATTCCATTGTTTGGTTGTACCACAGCTTGTTTCTCCATGGCCTCAATGCCCAGGCCCCCCGGCCTTAGCCACTCCGCGGCATGTGGGATCCTCCAGGACCGGGGCACAACCCCGCGTCTCCCGCATCGGCAGGCGGACTCCCAAGCACTGCGCCACCAGGGAAGCCCCAGGGCAGTTCTTATAATGACTAGTGCTATTTTGTATGAATTGACTCCATCTTTTGGGAAAATGAAGATGGAGGAAAGTAAGAAAGAAGATTTTTACCTTGCAATACTACAGACCCCACTTATTTAGAAAGTGCTCATGGAACACTTTGCCAAAGATTTTTTATTTGTTTGTTCTGGCTAAAATCTGGCTCTCTGTGAGGCTGGATGAAGCATCTTGTTTTCTTGTCTGTTTTCTTGTTGTTCTTCAACTCAGGGCTAGATGGGTGCCAAAAATGCTATTGAGACAGAGTTTGCTAAGTGCTTTGGGAGACTTCAGGATAAAAGGTACCATATTATATATATAATTAATACTAATATATCATGCTGATACAACCTTCAGGTTTGTGGTCTCCTCCTTCCTTTCCCTCTACCTCTACAACTTACTTCTTTTTTTGCAATGCAATAAATTTATTATGGGTACATATCAAATAGTTATGCTGAGTGAAAGACAAAGTACATACCCTTTTCTTTTTTTATGGAAGTATAGTTTGATTTACAATGTCATGTTAGTTGCAGGTGTACAGCAAAGTGATTCAGTTCTCTCTGTCTCTGTCTCTCTATGTATACATTATCTATGTATATTAGGCTTAAAATCTTACATCTCATTAAAGAATATATATATATTTTTTTTTCAGATTCTTTTCCCTTATAGGTTATTACAAAATATTTAGGATAGTTCCCGGTGCTATACAGTAGGTCCTTGTTGGTTATCTATTTTATATATAGTAGTGTATATATGTTAATCCCAAACTTCCAATTTATCCCTGTCCCCACTTCCCCTTCAGTAACCACAAGTTTGTTTTCTATGTCTTTGGGCCTATTTCTGCTTTGTAAATAAGTTCATTTGCATCCTTTTTTTTTTCAGATTCCACATATAAGCAATATCAGATGATATTTGTCTTTCACTTAATTTGATAATCTCTAGGTTCATCCATGTTGCTGTAAAAGGCATTATTTCATTCTTTTTTATGGCTGAGTAGTACTCCATTGTATTTATACATATACAATGTATACAAATAAATGTATATATATTTACTTTCTTAAAAAATTAAAAATAAAGTTACCATATGATCCTGCAATCCCACTCCTAGGCATATACCTGGAGAAAACTAATTTGAAAAGATACATGCACCCCAATGTTCACTGAAGCACTATTTACAATAGCCAGGACATGGAAACAACCTAAATGTTCATCAACAGATGAATGGATAAAGAAGATGTGGTATATATCAATATATATTCCACTTCTTTTACAGCATTTCAAACAAAGAACAGCCAGTCGTTTTAGGGCAGCCATGGAAAGATTTTGAGCCACAGTGGACTTCTCGGACCTCTGTTCATGCTATCCCTTTCCTCCAAACTGTGCAACTCAAATCCTTTGGCATAAGTAATGCATGTTTCATGTGATAGATGAAAATATGAAGGCTGGGATGATATGTGTATAGCAATACAATGTAAAAATGTTTTAATGATTTCAAGCTACTGATTTGTATGTTTTGTACAGCATGAGATATCAGTTGGCCATCCTATTAGATATGCATCATATTTCTAAAAATATGGCAAATATGAATCTGTATATCTCTTCCCATGGTTAAAAGTTTTTGAAAATTTTTTCATAACACCAATTTTCAATCAGATCTGACACTATACCTTGATTGTAAATATTTCCTTAAAATGAATATAATATTTTAAATGCAATTTTTAAAGACTAAAATCAAGCCACAAGAGATTGAATAACATATCTGAAGTGATCTTAACAATACATATACTTAGGCACCACATTTTAATTTAAACTCCTGTTATTACAGTAACTAGTCACAAAATGGTTCCCTACTTATGCAATATGTTAGCTGTAATGTTGCTTCAATTGAATAGAGTGCCTTCTAATAATGTATGTTTACTTCATGAACTTGTGGGCAATTACATTGTAATTATGTCTTTGTAGGTGCTTTTTACTGACATATAGAGCGCCAGTACATTTTAAATGTAATTGCAGTTCTCTGTACCACTTAGCAAAGCTGAAAACTGTTAAAGGTTTGTAAATTACCTACATTTAGACCATAAGCAACTAGGCAAATTAAGTGACACTGCCAGTAAAGTTACAACATAAATTGGTACCAAGTATAAACTCAGAGGTAGACTTTCTTTTCTAAATTAGAATGTTGTTTACAGGGTGCCTTCTAAAAAATAAACAAATAAGCAAAAAAAGAAAAGAAAGAAGAAAGAAAGAAAAGTGCATACTGTTCATGATCAGCCTTTTAGTGCACATAAAAAACAATGACTGGTCTGCAATAAAGTTGTCAATTGTAAAGCTGTTTAAAATTAGGAATTTGAATTGGTTGTATGGTACTTGGAGTAAATGAGTACATGATTGCTCTGGAGAAGACCTTCCTATGCAGAATTTTGGTGAAACTATGTAGCAAAGTGGGGAAAACCTGGCATTCAGAGTTGAACAGAATTCTGTCACTTTTTATTTCTATGGCCTTGTTCAAGTTACTTCATGCTTGAGCTTCAACTTTTTAATCTAAAATATGAGAATAATAATAACCAGCTTCAAAGGGCTACAGTGAAGATTAAGATGGAATATTGCATTCAGGCCCTGCAAAAAAGTGAGTTCTTCCCTCAGTCTTACCTTTTCCTGATGGGTGATTTGGTCGACTACTTAATAAAAAAAATTTTTCTTTAGATGTGGTGAAGGCTTCCCTGAGACTGTGCTGAATCACCCATGAAACTGCAAAGCTTACACAGATTTATTTCACCCCATGGAATTAAAGAAACCTAGTGACGATTGTATACTGAAAAATGTTCACTTTTGCTTCTGAAGCAATGTCCCATAGAGGAGACCAGTCTCCAAAGACCAGCAACGGCAGTTAAGGAAATTAATTGTGAAAGTATTACTCTGTCACTTTGTGCCTTTAGGCCAGTCGCTTATTGATGGCAAGGGTTTAGGTTCGGATAAAACCATTTCACCCATGCAAGCCCTCTCCATTAAACGGGAAACGAGCCTCTGAGCTTGACAGCTCAGAAGGCTCTGCTGCTCAGAAAACCATTCTTAGAGGGTCATTTTATTTAAGTGTAAGATTAGAGAGAGAATCAGGGCGAGGCCATGTTCTTAGAGTACAAATAATGAATTAATAATATGATAGATTACGTGCATTTTAAAATGTCCCATATTCATATGACATACAAATGATTACAATGAACGTTTTTAACTGGGAGATCCTGTAGCTGTAGAGAGAGGCATTGAATAAGCATCAGACAGCCACTCACAGGCAGCTATTTCTTACTTACCAAGTAATCTCAGGCATGTCACTTGCCACTTGGAGTCACAATTTCCTCTTTAAAAAAATAACAATAATTAAGAGCTGCCAATCCATCTCAGTTTTAACTTTGTAAATGAAATAATGCATGAGAAAAGACTTTATCAAGTATCTATACAGTAGACAGTATCTATACAGTACACAGTTTATGGTGTACTGATATTTTTTGTAGACATTTGGCCTGGAAACTTAAAACTATTATATTTTTCCTTTCTGATAGTTCTCTTTCACATATTCTTTTTTTTTTTTTTTTTTTTTTTTTTTTTGCGGTACACGGGCCTCTCACTGTTGTGGCCTCTCCCGTTGCGGAGCACAGGCTCCGGACGCGCAGGCTCAGCGGCCATGGCTCACGGGCCCAGCTGCTCCACGGCATGCGGGATCTTCCCGGACCAGGGCACGAACCCGTGTCCCCTGCATTGGCAGGCAGACACTCAACCACTGCGCCACCAGGGAAGCCCTCTTTCGCATATTCTTATCATTATGTTTTTTTCATCTTGTCTAGAGGTATAACTGAATATTGTTTTATGTATCAGGAAAGTCAAAGAAAAAGCCACCACCACATTCAAACAAGCAAAAATAGTGGCATGTGTGCTCTGTAATATGTTCCATTTTCCCCGGAGATGAGACCAATAGAAGTGTATCCACAGATGGAAGAAGTAAGCCAGCCTCAGTTGTCTGTTCATAAAGGAAGCTGGGTCAGTAGAGTCCTGTGAAAAGAAGCAAATTTGACAAGGTTGGCAGTAAAGGGAGCTTCTCAGGAGGTAGAAGGGCTGTTTAAAGTAGATTTGGGATTTCATAGGGCTAAGAAGAAGGAGGTATCAGGTCCAGGAACACACAGTAGCATGGTGTCAAGAAAGTTTTCTGGAAAGCTAGAGGGCTAAGGGTGACAGGGATTAGCAACTCCATGAAACTAACTGCCTCCATAACTGGCCAGTGAGAAGACCTCAGGCATTTTCAGAGTCTCATTGAGGCCTGAGGTCTTTGTTCAGCTCTGAAGTCTTTTGATCCAACTCAAAATGGAATATTAGCACAAGGTGTTTCAGAATCTCTAGAAAATCTATGTCCAGTGAGTTGAGGGAGGGATTTAATTTCTCTGAAAATGAAATGAGAAGTTTTCTTTTTCTTTTCTTTTTTTTTAATAAATTTATTGTATTTATTTTTATTTTTGGCTGCATTGGGTCTTTGTTGCGACATGTGGGCTTTCTCTAGTTGCAGCAAGCAGGGGCTACTCTTCCTGGCAGTGCACGGACTTCTCATTGTGGTGGCTTCTCTTGTTGCAGAGCATGGGCTCTAAGTGTGCGGGCTTCAGTAGTTGTGGCATGCGAGCTCAGTAGTTGTGGTGCACAGGCCTAGTTGTTCTGTGGCATGTGGGATCTTCCTGGACCAGGGCTCGAACCCGTGTCCCCTGCATTGGCAGGCAGATTCTTAACCACTGCACCACCAGGGAAGCCTGGGAAGTTTTCTTGTGGGTCTGATTCTCACAGAAGACCACGGATGCCAGAGAAGCAACACACGTGGAAGGATGGAGCCAGGCTACCAAGAAGTGGTCTCAGAGAGCAAACAACCATGTGTGAGAGGGAATTCCAAGAGGGAGGCTTTCTAGCATCTACATAGCCTACTTCCCATTTTGACCCCAGGGTTGGGCTTATTAGACAAACTCTTAAAATGGAAGTGATTTTGTTGTAGGTTAACTCTGCTTGGTGTGAAGGGTAGACAATAGAGAATATAATGTTGGCAATGAAAATAAAGTCCATTTGAACAGTAGTTAGACTGAAAAAGTACTCTTAAATGTATTTGTTTCTCTGAACTGCTTGATAATAAGTGGGATTGATTTGGCATATATTTGGGCCCGCATTCTACAGGAGGGGAAATCAAGATTGACAAAAGACAAATGACTTGAACACGGATTGAGGGAGTGTTAGGAAAAGTCTACCCCTCAACGTTTCCCTGTCCCAATGGTGAGAAACCTGAACCACTGTCCAGTGGTGATAATGAATTACCCTGATGGCTGTTAGGTGGTGAACAGAAGCTGAGGTTCCAAAGGCCTGACACCCATAAATGTGGAACAAATGAAATTATGGAGGAGACAGCTGTATTAAAGACTTGGAGGAAGGGTTTCATTCTTTCTCTTTTTCTTATTAGAAACAGTTACTTCTTCTAGATAGAGAGCATGTCATATTAGCTTTATTTATTAACTAACACATTATTTCCCCACTGAAACAGATAAAAATCAGCTCACTTCAAGGTGATAATAATACTCACATTTACTGAACGCTTGTATTCAAGGGCACCCTAAACTCTTTATATGCATTAACTTATTTAACACTCAAATGAAGAAACTGGTATTCTCATTTTGCATACTAGGAAACTGAAGCATGCAGAGTTTAAGCATCTGGGACTTGGAAGGTCATAGACTTGGGACTTGGAATATGCAGGACTCAAAAACCCAAGTGGTCCAATTCTGGAGCTCGTTCTTAACCACAGTGTGATGAAAATAAGAACAAAAACTAACAATACATTTAACAAGAAAATGATACTTTTATATCACTAAACCTCTAAAATCTTATTAAAGAAAATTAAAGCCACTAGAAACATCTTTAACATCTAAACAGCCATTAACACCATCTTCTTAGGAGGGATCTTAGTGAAGTCTTATTCTCTCCTTAAGGCTCAGTGGAAAGCTATGCAGCCTTTTACCCAGAGCAGTAATAAAGTTTGTGCTGGGGGCTTCCCTGGTGGCGCAGTGGTTGAGAGTCCGCCTGCTGATGCAGGGACACGGGTTCGTGTCCCGGTCCGGGAAGATCCCACGTGCCGCGGAGCGGCTGGGCCCGTGAGCCATGGCCGCTGGGCCTGCGCGTCCGGAGCCTCTGCTCCGCGACGGGAGAGGCCACAACGGGGAGAGGCCCGCCGACCGCAAAAAAAAAAAAAAAAAAAAGTAAAGTTTGTGCTGGGATGTTGTTGGTCACATTTGTTTCTTCTCTTGTTCTTGTTTTTTGTTTATTTTTAATGCGTGTGAATACAAATTGCCCACTAGTTGGAAGATAAAGACACCTTGTGAATCCATGCCATCTCCTCCCTTCTCACTGGCACAATATGACTCAGCCTCTTACTACCTCACCTCTGGGTTACTACTGTGGTCTCTTGGCTGAGCTCTTTCTGTCCAGGCTTCTCTCAAATTTAGTCCCTGCTGCACCCAAGCTCTTCCAAGTGGCTTGCACTGCATTTACTTTCCGTGGCTCTCTACTATTTTTCACACTAAATCCACCCTTCTCTGTGTGACTTGCCAGCCTCCCACCATTCTCAGTGCATACATAAGCTACCCAAATATATTTCTGACCCTTTTCTATCAGTCAGACTCCACTCAAAAAAGCATGCCATCTTCATTCCCAGCTTGATCGTTTTACTCTCCCTAAGTCCCCGGCCATCTTCTTTTCGTCTGCAAACCTACACATTACTCACGGCTTAGTTCGTGTCAACCCTTCATAGTTAAGCCTTCTCTGATGGCCAAATCTTCATTAATTTCCCTCTCTTTTGAACTCCTATATAATATATCTTCTGTAGTGTGAACTTAAATAGGTGCTTAATTATGTATTATATCAGTTATTATTGTTTCAAGGTAGTAGTCTTATCTTCCTAATTCAGGTAGCTCCCTTGAGGGCAAAGATGTTTTCTTTACTCTCTCTCAATAGCATAGATTAATCGAAAGTTTTGTCTATTGGCAAACCATT
>NW_006799025.1:4241995-4245436 GCF_000442215.2 Lipotes vexillifer | reverse complement strand
CAGCAGGAAATGCATTTGAATGCAGGTATCGGAGATCCAACCATGGTGACTTGAACGCATAAGTGTTTATAATTATTTTTTCATGTAATTACAAATCTGGAAGGAGAGGGCAACTGGCATTGGTTCAGTGGCTCAAGAGTGTCCAAGCTGAGATCTCAGCAATTCTTTCTGGTCCCTTCCTCATGGTCTAGGAAGGGTTCTGGAGCTCTAACCATAATGTCTAATCTCCAAGCAGGAAGAAGGAGGAGTGGGCAAGAGAGTCACACTTTAAAGCACTTTCCCTAAAGCCCTACCTGACATGTTTACATCCCGTTGATTACGTTGATTACCTCTCTTTTCATGGAAAACCGCTACAGTAAGTCTCCTATGTATGAACCTTCAAGTTGCGAACTTTCAAAGATGGAAACGTGCCCCTGTATGCCAGCTGTTGTACTGTACTACTGTACTTTTCAAGGTACTGTACTGTAAGATTAAAAAAGTTTATTTTTTTTTGTTTTTTATGTATTATTTGTGGAAAAAGATTATAAATCTATTTCAGTACAGTGCTATATAGCCGATTGTGTTAGTTTGGTACCTAGGCCAACTTTGCTGGACTGAAGAGCAAATTGGACTTACGAATGTACTCTCAGAACGGAACTCGTTCGCATGTAGGGGACTTACTGTATTTATAAAGAGGACCAGTTACTAAAAAAAAAAGAAGACACTAGATATAAAGAAGCAACTACCAGTTTTTTCCACAACCTACCTGACTGAAGACTTTCTCCTTCCGATCCATCCATAACACAACATTGGCAGACTTACTGTTTTTGTGCATGGCTTTTTCTTTCAAAGCCAAACAGAAGAATCTCCTATGTATTACTGTATTATTTAGCCTGACTTTTAATGCTTTCTCATAACTTGGCCCAACTATACCTGCCCTAATTGTACCTACAAATACCATGTTTACATCCAGGTTTTTCTTTTCATTGTGCTGCCCCTTCCTATTTCTGAATCTGCCCTCATGTACTATTCCCTCTACCTGAAATGTTCTAATACTTAACCATCCCATCTTTCCTCTGATTCCCTTTGGGAATCTAAGACTTATTTTCCCAGATGCTATGAGTGCTGTTGGCAGATAGCCCTTAGATCTTAGCCTTCTTCGGGGTTTGCCATAGATAAAACAGAAAACTTACCCAACATCATGTCTCTTCCCAGGGCAACCCACATCCAATCATGAAAGTGGGGTTGTAAAGGCTTGGCTTCTCAGCCCCAAGTTGGGATGGCTATGAAGCGTTGTTCCCTCTACAGGGCTCCTCGAATGGTTGCTTGAGGCTCCCAGTGAGACTGTGGGTTCCCTGTCAGCCTGCCTTCTCCTTCTGTCCATTCTTGCTTCCTTCCCTTCTCTCCTCTAGGTGCGGATTCCAAAAGCATCCTAAGGAAAACCTCCATCTCATGTTCTGCTTCCAAGGGAACCCGACTCACAATGCTTCTCATTCCTGCCCTTCTTAAAACTGCCACTTTGATTGTCCTTATATCGACCCCCTGAAAAACTCCCTACTAGGGCTGAGTGAAGGGTCCACAAAAGTTTACATAATTTCCTCCCACCCTGAAGTCAGTGACTCTATTGTGTGGTGATGATGATGATAAGGAAAAAGAGGAGATAATTAAAATTATCAACATTACACAACTTACCGGCTATTTGGTCCATGATAACATTTACAGCTTTGTCTTTACAAAATATGTATAAGATGATTAATATGGCACATAGGGCCATATGCCTATGTGCCATAGGCACATAGGCACATAGGCTCTCAAAACACAGAAAAGCAGGGAATATAATTTTTTTTTCCTTTTTTTCCCCAGAGTGAATAATATTATGGTATCCACGCAATAGGAAAGACACTTGTTGATTAATAGTTAAAACTCAAAAACCTCTGAAACATCCTACATATATCAGGCTTCCCTACGTGAGGAACAGTGGTCCCTGACATGATCATAAAGAAGAGAAACTCTCATGCTTGGTGAACCAGTCAATCCTGTTGCTGTCCTTTCTCCTGAATCCATCTGTTTCCTTCTCCCTCGCTCCCCCATCTCTCCCAAATGCCATGTAAGCTCCATTCTCTGCACTAAACCCTTCATTCGAGAGTAGCTTCTGTTTTTTTGACTGTACCCTGGCCAATATTGAGGTATCGTGTCCACTCCAATCACTTAGTGATCATCTTTACCATACAGAAAGGTTGCCATCCCATGTGTATTTCCTTTGCCTGTTACCATTTCAACATTGAAAAACATTTCTTATGAACAACAACAAAAAAGAACAATCATCATCATAATTGGGAATCCATAGTTCAGAACACATTTTTTTTCAGAAAATATTATTTGAAAAAAGTCTTTATGAATGCTATAAAGTAGAACACTAAAGATTTAAAAAATTAAACGTTGAGATCCACTTCTTCACGTAGATATAGAACAAAGAATAACCTACATTATGACTGCTCATAAAAAATAATGCTGTGCAGCAACATGAGTTTCCAACAAATTTGGTAACCTGTTTCTGTCTCCCCCTTTCTCCATTAAATTGAACTCTCTGAATTATTCATGAGGGCTATTTTAATGGGATAATTTTTTCTTGCAAGTGCTGACACTAATACTGAGGAATATCTCTAGGTATTCATCTTGGATAAATAAGGCTCCTGGTGACTAGTTTTCTTGATGCTTCACCTTATTCAAATGAACAAATACGGAAGGAAGTAATGTTGACAATTTCTTTTACACTTAATGTTTTCAGTATGTTTCTCTCCATATATGTCTAGCCAAACACATGTTTACTCAAGAATTAGCCAGGATAATAAATTAAATGAAAGTGAAGCAGAAAGTTAAGCAAATCTCAGGTGAACTCAGGCAGGGCATTAAGAAGAAATTTAAAGTCCACATTTCCAGGTGTGATGAGAGCTCAGAGTGACTTTGGGAATTGCCCATCCCTCCATGGTACTCTGGCCATATTCAGAAATGATCACTCACTTGGATGTGTACATTAGGGGTTCTTAACTCAAGACGGTAGGATTTTAGGGCATTGGTAAATCCCCTGAAACTGTATACCAAATTTTCCGTGTATGATTTTTTTCTGAAAAGAAAGTTGATAGCGTTCATCAAATTCCCAGAGGTGTTGTTGACTACTCCACCACCACTGCCTCTGATGGTAAGAATTCTCATTTGACACAAAAGTAAGATTTCAAAAGTCAGGATTCTCTAGATTTCTCTATGTGGAGGTGGAGGTATGGATGGTTATTTGTCTACCATTAAATTTAGTATTATGAAGATTCACATGAAATGTTTCTAGGACTTGGCGAAAATTATGTTTTGTGGATTAATTATATTTCATTACCTAATACAGTTTAATTTTTACTAATATCTGAGAGCTCTTTTCCAGGTAACTTATAAGACTGTTATTATAATCTTTCC
>NW_006799025.1:4237510-4241985 GCF_000442215.2 Lipotes vexillifer | reverse complement strand
TTTCCCTAAATATTACCCCAAATCTTTTTGTGTTTTTTGTACTGACACATGTTAATTAAGAAATGAAGTTAAATTTGGGGATGATCATCTTTAACCTATTCTGTTGGATAAAAGTGCTCAAATACATAGTAGTCAGATTGCTTGACGTTGTAATAGTACATGAAAAGGATGCTGTTATGTAATAATGAAGACACCGCAGCTCCTAGGGTAATAAAAATTTTTGTTTTAGTCACAATGTTAAATAAGGACTTAATTTACCTTTAAGGAAATAAAATTCTAAGAAAACACACTCGTTATTTGCCCCCAATGCTGCTTTCTAACATTTCTTACAGTTCAGTAATAAACCCGACAAGATTTTTAAGACGCTGAAGTGACTGTCACTGCTGGAATGTGTCCCGGAGGCTTCTTCTGTCAGAGGAGATGACAGTGACTCTTCCAATGCAGATTAAGCTGGTGTTTACAGATTTGCCCTGGGTGTGCATTTTTATCCCGCTGTGATCAAGTAACACCACCTGACGAGTGCCAGACAGATCTCTGGATAAAAAAGGCTCAAATGTGCCCTTGCCTTACACAAGGCACAGCCTGAATCGGTTACCCATGGCAAGAATCCACTGCTTGTTCCCCTGCACAATGATACTGTTCAATACACTCTACCTTTACTTGTTCCCTTCCCCTTTGAGTGAAGCATTGAGAATGAACCTACAAAGGATTCAACAGTGAATTCTGTGCTGAAAGTCAGATTATTAAACGTAGAATGTCAGGAAAAAAAGAGATCAGTACTTGGATTCAATTTTTGGAGATGTGATAAGAGACCTGTGAGACATATAGGAGATATCAAAAAAACATTAGAGTCGTTTGTGGTACTTTGAAAAATTTTGTTAATTTTCACATGGCAGAATTTTCACAGACAAAACCAATGAGATAAGAAATCTTATTCTGGTCAAAAGCTAATCGGGCTCCAGATGCCATGAGTGTAAAGCCAGGGGCAGTGGAGCTGGAGCTGCCTGTGAGGACACATCCCCAAACCCCCAGTGCCTCCCACCTCCTGCCTTTTCATTCTAAACAAGCATTTTTAATATCCATGAAAGAAAACCAGCTGTTATCATCAATACTGACACGAGATCTCTACATCTGATTTCTTACTTCATTTCAAAAAGAACAGTCCATAGAGAAATGTGTTAGGTTTTGGAAGGGATTACGTTTTCTTTTTTCATAAGTATACTTCGGTAAGCTGAGTTGGAAAATTACAAAGTGGCATGCAAAAAGGGAAACCACGTTAGATTGAAGATTCAAGTTCCCAGCTCTGCCACTGTTTAGCTTTGAGATCTTGGCAAAGTCATTTACCTTGAGTGTGACTTGCCTTATCTGTAAAACAGGAGCAATAAAACCTTTCTGTCTCCCATGCCCTGCTCAGGACAGCTGTAACTGAGCAGGACACTATGGGGCCTTCCCGGGACAAACCCCTTCCCCATATCCTCTATTCCTCTCTGAAGTACCCAGACAACAATATCTGATGCACATTTCCTGAGTTGTTTTACAGATGCTAAAACTCCCACCAAATGGAAGAAGTTAACTACCTGATCACCATGAGCACGTAGCCCCCAGACCTACCGGAGCCTGAGGGTGGATAATGTGACACTGTCCTGTTACCTCACCATCAACCAGAGAATTGTGCATGAACTGATTACAACCCTGAGACTCCCCTCCCTCACCTGGCCTTTAAAAATGCTTTGTTCGGGCTTCCCTGGTGGCGCAGTGGTTGAGAGTCCGCCTGCTGATGCAGGGGACACGGGTTCGTGCCCCGGTCCGGGAAGATCCCACAAGCCACAGAGCGGCTGGGCCCGTGAGTCATGGCCGCTGAGCCTGCGCGTCCAGAGCCTGTGCTCCGCAATGGGAGGGGCCACAACAGTGAGAGGCCCACGTACAGCTAAAAAAAAAAAAAAAAAAAAAAAAAGCTTTGTTGAAAAAGCACTAGTTGCCCTGGATTCCTTGATTGGCGCCCTGCAATAAATGCTGCACTTTCCTTCACCACAGCCCAGCGTCAGTATAATTGGCTTTACTGTACGTGTGGGCGAGTGGATCCAAGTTTGGTTTTGTAACACAATCTGTAGAGTAATCTGCAGAGTACAACACTAGAAACATTTCTGTAGTGCTCCATAGCCGTTAGCACACATCTCTCACTCCTAAGATGCAATCGATCAGTATTTGTGGATTTCATAATAATTTTTAAAAGCATGTGATTTTAGTATGGCTACTTCCTTATCCAGACTTTGGAATAGAGGTCTCATTACAACCAATTACTAGTAGCCCAAACCTTTTCCTCTCAGCAAATGGTGCTGGAAAAACAACATATTTGATCATCTACTCTTTCAAATTAGGTTTGGGGCTGCATTTTAAAAATTATTAATTTTGACAATAATGAGTATCACATACATAGAAGCTATAAGAAAAATATAGAAAAAATTCTAAGAAACAATGATGCAATCCTAGTCTCTCTGAGAATATCATGAGTCAGCTGTCATCTCTGAAGGCCTGATGGTCTAGCCAGTTATCCAGTTTTTGTCTTAGACCAATCAACTTCCGAAAAGGAATCCAGACCAGAACACAAATATAACAAATTAAGCTCAAGGGAAAGGAACTGATGATTATGACTCTCAGCACTTACCTTTCTTCACAGTGTCCCCACGTAACAAGTGGAGAGGCTTCAGTCCCCGCAGCTGGTGAAAGAGGCAGGGGTGGGCTTGATTCTAAAACCAGTGCACTTTCTGCAGTATGCTACATCCCCAAGAGACAGAAGGGCCAAAAGAGTACAGTAATTCTCTCCATATGGGCTAGTTTTGAAAGCAGCCTCTATTTTCATAATGTTGTCCAGAATGTGTGTATGGATAAAACTTAGGTTATTCATTTTGTCGAGCTGAATTTTTTTCTTAAGTGATTAAGTGACTTAATTTATTCTTTAACTTTTAACTAACTTCCTCCTCCTTCTTTTTTTTTTTTTTACTTGTTCCTTTTAAAAAAAATTATCTTGTACTGGTTTCCTCCAGATGGTGACCTTATGACAAGGATTTGAGTGCATTTTAGTTTATTTGGAATGTGATTCCAGAAAACACCTCTGAGGTTGTAGGGGCATAAGACAGATAAAGGAAGGTGGCCCGTACAGGGTGCATTAATGAATGAACACGGAGCTGCCGGCAGTCTGGCAAACTCTGGGAAACAGAATAGAACCTGTTCCAGGGTTGTCCCACCAGAATGCTGGAAAGCTGGGCCATTTATCTACCAACTCCTAAATCTCCTGACTGCTGCTCCCAGGGGCTATTAACCCCCAGGAGGCTCTGCCTGTCCGGTACCCAGTTGCGCATGCTCCTGCCACCAAAGACAACCCTGGGGGAGAGTTGCAGGTATACTCTATAAGAAGCCATTGGGATGTGCAGGAAAGGTGACTTGGGGATCTGGGCAGAGTAGCTAAAGGGACCACTACAGACACTGTTTAGATTCCTTTGTGTGGTGAGAGAAGGCCATTACCCGCTCAATGTTATTTCAACAAATTTAGTTTGACAATGAACATGAACAACAAACATGGCATAGTCAGGGAACATGTGACCCTTTTTTGCAGGAAAAGAAATGCCAGTAGGCAGACAGAGAAGAATGGGTCTGGCCTGACCTAGATTGGGAAGAATTTAGAAATCTGTCCTCTGGGAAGGAAGGTCTTACAGTACTCAGAGTAGATAGGATGGACCGAGAAAGCTTTTCACCCCTCTTATTTAAAGAACATTATAAAATGGACTATAGACTTTAAAAAGCTCCTGTGAGGCTGGAGTTAGCAAGATTGAAAAAAGAGCCAAGTTATGAAACAAATTATTAGCTAACTAGAGTTTGGAACAGTTAAGCAGTGAGAATAGAACTCAGTTTCTGCTTAGAATTTTATTTTGCATTAAACTCTTGCTCTGTCTAAGGTTTTAAGCTATACAGAAATCGAAACGTAAGCTTATACATATTGGATATTAGAGAGTTATTTCATTGGTAGAACAGTGAAAAAGCACTGCATGTATTTATGTACTTCATCTTTGAAATAAGCCCAAAACCTGGATTCATATTGCTCTGATCCTTCCATCTCTTGAAGCTTCACCTAATCAGGAACCTGATCTTTAGAGGAAATTAGTTCACGTCCAAAAGTCACACGTCTTGCACCTTTTCTGTCAGTTGTGGAAAGGCCACAATCCATCCACACGCATCCAGTTTTGTAGTATCGTAGGCCAATATTGACTCAAAAAAGCAATGCATAATTAATAATAACAAATCTCTGTGGATGCAACAATAAGTATTTTCCACAAGAGTTCAAACCCAATTTCACAAGCAATTTTCAAGACTTGACTTCAGTCATGCCTACTAATATCCCATTGGTCAAACCAAGAAGCATAACCAAACCCACAATCAAAGGATAGGGAAATACTCCATCCATGAAACTGAGGGAAAGA
>NW_006799025.1:4236920-4237459 GCF_000442215.2 Lipotes vexillifer | reverse complement strand
GGGAAAGAGAGTGAATATTTTGAACAACAATCAATCACACAGAGGAAAAGAGAAGAAATGTGTAACTCATTTTGTGTTTGCATTTGGAGAAAGAAATTTTGTCTAGTATGGGAATATATACACCTGTCTGTCCTTACTTTCCTTTAAAATTAAATTATACTTCTATAATTCTTATCCTTTTCCTCTCTAGAATCTACTACGAAAAAAAGTTTTAAGGAGTGGAGCTGGGGTTCTAGTTGACATGTCATTTGTTATCCCTGTCTTCCAAGAGGTTAAAGAGAGTGGAGAAATATAATAATGACACATAATAATTAGAACATAAGAATCTGAAAATTAGTATTAAGGGAGATATAATTATGCCCGTGGTATTTCATCTTTTGTTAGAATAAAGGCATGACAGGTACGGACGGCTCTCTAAACATCCTATCTGCTCCCCAGTATTTCTTGACCTCCTCACAGTTAAGTGGGCTATGACTTAACTCTAGCTAAAGAAATGATTGCAAAAGTGATGTCTCTCTTCCACCAGGGAAAGAAAGAGT